>NC_081349.1:33219690-33451153 GCF_029784015.1 Lycium ferocissimum | reverse complement strand
ACAAATAACAAAAATCAGAAGAAAAAAAATAGCGTTTTCATTATTTTTAGCTGTCAGTAACTTCATATCATTGCTAATTAAACTATTTCAGCTTTTATTTTTATCAATTTTTGCAACTTGAAAACTTAGAACTTGCATATGCGTACAAGTGTTTGCTGCTACACCAGTAAATTAAGAGATTGAGCGCGTACCTGACGGATATCGGCGCGTTAGTGAAGTCGCCGGAGATGAGATCGGCGCGTGAGCGAAGTCGCCGGAGATGAACTCAAAGTGTCAGTTGAGTGAGTTCAGTTCCTGCTATGCTAGGGTTTTACTTCTCGTTCGACAAGTTTTATTGACCCTCAAACTTTTCCAAGTTGTACATTTGATCCATCTACTTCTCAATTTTTGTCCACGACACCAATCCATGCATAGTTCTTTTTCTTTTTTTTTCGCAAATAAAACAAACAAATACATGCTCCTTCCATCTCAAATTATTTGTGTTTTTTTTATTTTATGTGCCCCTTATAAAATATTAATAAAGAGAAGTATTTGACTAACTTTACCTTTATTTACATCTAATTCATAATCTCTCTCCATTAAATATTTATCCTATTTATATGTCATCTTTATTAATGACAAAATTTTAGTAAGGGCAAAATGGAAAAAATAATTTATTATGTTTTGAACTCCTTAAATAACAAATAATTTGAGATAAATATTTTTAATAACCACGACAAATAATTTGAGACAGAGGGATATTGGATAACGCCAATTAAAAGTATTTGTCCAAATGCATACAATAAGTGTTAAAATGATTATACAAAATATGTTTTTTATATGTTAGCTTGATAAGTGAATCGAGTTCGAACACAACTTTAAATTTGTTTGCTTACACCTATAACTTTAATTTTATTTCCAAACAAAATTTTAACTTTAGATATTTATCTTAGTTTCAATCAAATCATATCTAAACATGACTATAAGCATAAATTGCTTGATTACAATTTACAAGTGTCATCTCCGAACAGTCATTTATACGTCGCATTTCACAATTTATAAGTCATATTTATTAGTTGTGAATTGTGATTATTAAGTCGTATTTGTCATATAACTTTATTTTATCATTTGAGATTCATAACTCACATTTCTTATATTTTTTGTTTTTCAATCGGTATAAATCTCATGTGTCGAATGCATTTATAAGGGCACAAGTTTACCCGCATCTATGATTAGTTCAAAAATTAAGGAAAATTAATGTTGTACAATTTTTTTGAATTTAGTATTGCTTTAGTTCTATTGTTTATTTTTTGCTTGAAAGTTAATTCTGTGTTCAATTTGAAGTTAATGTCATTTAAATTTAAGTTCTTGTTTAGAAATAATGTATATATTTCACTCACACTTGAATGCAATTATCAAACTAAACTAGTAATGTTTATATTTTTCTTAATCAACCAATTTATATATTACTCGGCTCGATATTATAAAAAGCTTGGTTGAGGTTGGTTCGGTTGGGCTAGGCCTGAGCTCGGCTTGATGCCCAGGCCTAACCGCATCTGAGTGTTTATATCGAACCACATCAATTTATCATAATTTAATGAGGTCATAATTTATTCTAATTAGTGATGATTAAGTGAATAATAGGATGGCATATATACAGTATTTTAAAAGGCAGTTTCAAGACTCGCTTCGGGGCAAGGCACTGGCAAAACGCCTCGGGGCTCACGTGCGGGACTTAGTTCCTATGAGGCTTACGTCCTAAGTGCTCGATTGTATGTCCTAAACACGCCTAAAGCCAAACGCTCGGGGCTCTCCTAACAATTCTTACACAAATTATATGTTAAATTCTTTAATTAAAATCATTGACCCTCATAATTCTTTAACACGTGAATAATACTTAATAGTTTTTCATCTATAGAAATAAGAAGATTGAGTGTAACTCAAATAACAAGTCAATATTTACTATTTGAGAATATCGTGAGGGTGAATATCACTTAATATTTCTTTTAAAAATACATAGCCGATTTGTACATTTTCACTTGTCATTGGTCTTTTGTCCCATGTATCAAAATTATCATGTTTTATTATTTCGCTATTTGAAAATAATTTTAATTTTATTCATGAAGGAATTAGGTTTTAATTATAATACTGATAAAGTTTATGATATAAAATGAATAGTATGATAGTAATATTATTTTAAGAAATTGTGATTTTTTCATTGTTTGAAAGTTAAGATGTTAGAGTTGATTTGTGTTCCATAATAGCTTTTATTTCATTGTATTGTTTATACTTGTAAAATTATGTTATATATAATATAAGTTGTAAGCAGGGGTGGCTCAACGATGAGACTAGTAAAGCTTTTGTTTTAGGCCCTCAAACTTTTTGAGGCTCCAAAAAATTTTACCGATAAATTTTATGATTTAAGTTTCTCGTAGATAATATTGAAGATTGTAAAAAAGAAGTACAAAATATATATACCAAAAGAAAGATAAAACATTATCTACTTTTTAAGAGCAATATTCTAAAACTTTGGACTAAGCTACTCAAATCTTCATATTATTAAATAAAGATTTTACAGTAACATCTTAAGTAATGTCTTTAAAACACATGGTTAATATCTTATTGACTTGAATTGATCCTCACTAATATAAATGTTGATGTTACTATATGTCATTTATTTACAGTTTTCTTTTATTTTTTTATGTAATTTTACCTATTTAAAAATATTTATTGTAATTATAATATTTTATGAAATACTAAAAATGAATTCATGGGGCTTACGCCTCGGCCGAGGCAAATGTGAAACGCCCGCCTTTTAAAACACCGCATATATATATCCAACTCGATTTTATATGCCTACGAGTGTGGCATATTACCATTTGAATGAGGAGTTTAATGTAATTTCAATTAAAAAAAGTATGGTACAATTATTAAAACAAGAAAAAAGAAAAAGGGATAACGGTGTGCAGTAGTTCACACAGTCAACGATGATAACAACTACAACAACGCCAATGGAAAAGGCAATTCTTAAGCTATAGTATCTCCGAACTCGTTAGCCGGAACCTTAATTTCACCAATCGGAGCTCCGATTCGTTTCCGTTTGCAATTCCGGCCGTTACACGTGTCGCCTTCAACAACATCTTCTACTTCTCCGATAGTAGATGACTCGAAAATTGGACCCGGTTCACTCGGGCATATTACCCGACCCGACTTCCCAATACTATACCAGGTCCTCTCTCTTTCCACTTTCACTACATATATGAAATTAAGCATTAGGTAAATTTATGGAAGATTCTTAGGTTTTGCAAACTCAGTTTTTTACGTTTTTAAGGAAGTGTTTGTTTGAAAAGTTTTCACATAAAAGGAATAATTTTTCAAAATTTTCATATTTTAATTGTGTTTTTGGCAAAATATTGTCAAAGAAACGCTTTTCTTTTGGAGATTCTAGGTATTGAAGTTTCTTGCAAACTCAATTTTTTAAGTTTTTGGAGCAAGTGTTTGTTTGAAAAGGTAATAACTGTTTTTAGCTATTGTTTTGGGAAAAATCTCCTTAAACAAGCACTTTTTTAAAGAAGATTTCCAAACTCAGTGTTTCAAAATTTTCAAAAGAAGTTGTTAGTTTTTTTTTTTTTTTTTTTTTTTTTTTGGAGCAAAATCTTCTCAGCAAGCACCTTTTTCTTCTTTTGTGAACACTCAAAAACTAAAGTTTTCCCAAAACTGTTTTCGCGAAAAAACTTAAACAGTTCTGGAAATGCACGTTTCCGTGTACGCGAGCTTCTTAGTGTTCGTCAATGTGTGCACACGACGTGTATATGTAGACACACACATAATCATCTTAATCCCCAAGTAGAATATTAATTCTCTGTATTAATTTTGGATATTGCAATTTAACTATAATGCTGGCTGATAGCTTACTGCAACCATTCTTCTTTGTTCGAGTCTAGGGCCATCTGTTCTTTGCACATACGCAGAGTTAACCTCCTGTAAAAATGATAGCATCACTTTAAATATTTGAGTGACATAAACAAGCTAAGTGGAATGATTTGATAAATGTTGGTAGGCATTTCGGCATGAGTCGGTCTAGATGTGAAAAAAAATAATACTTGAAGTTGAAAAAGGGTATTTGGTTAATGTTGGGTTAGAGAGGAGTTAGGTGTGTAGGATTGATATTACATGGAATGATATTGTGGTGATATTTGCAGGAAATAAATGGCTCAAAGCTTGTATATTTGGACAATGCTGCAACTTCCCAAAAGCCAACAACTGTAACCAAGGCTTTGCAGAATTACACTAGATAAATGGGATTACCTGCAACTGATCGGCGCGTTAGCGAAGTCGCCGGAGTGATATCGGCGCGTTAGCGAAGTTGCCGGAAATGAATTTCACTGTCAGTTGAGTGAGTTCAGTTCCCGCTACTAGGGTTTTACTTCTCGTTCGACAAGTTTTATTGACCCTCAAACTTTTAGCGAAATTACAGTTTCATCCATCTATTTCTCAATTTTCGTCCATGACACCTAATGCATACATATTTGTTTTTCTTTTTTGACAAATTAAAAATAAAAGATTGTATTACTAAATACCGTGCTAATTAGAATTATTTGTCCAAATGCATATAATGTGTGTTAAGGTGTTTACAAAATATGATGTTTATATGTTTTAACTTGATATAAGTGAATTGAGTTCTATCACAATTTTAATTTGATTTTATGAATCTTTAATTTTAATTTTATGTTCATACACAACTTAATTCTAAATTTCAATTAAATCATATCTTAACAGAGTTACCAGCATAACTCGCATGCTTAAGATTTACAAGTATCATCTATGAATAAGACATATTCGTCACCTGTTATCTGAAGTCGTATTTGTCATATAGATAGTATTATTTATCAACATGGACTCAGAACGCGCATTTCTCAACTGTAATTTACAACTCATATTTGTCAAGTACGATTTATAAGTTGCATTTGTCGGATGCATTTATAAACGTAAAAATTTACATACACCACGTGTTTACACCAAACTACATTAATTTTTCATAATTAATTTAATGAAGTGATGATTTATACTAATTATCTATGATTAAGTGGTAATAACGCATGTAAAAATGCATGGCATGCATATATTGGTTACCGGATGTCAGTAAGATTCGTGATTTAAACCCGCTTGGATTGACTTATTTTAGGTGCTTTTATGTCAAAATAACTTTTAAACACTTTTATAGTGTTTGGTAAAATAAAATAAAAAATTTAAGCACTTGTTTTATTAAAATCAAAATAGCAACACTAAGTAAAAAAAATCATAAGGTAAAATTCCTAACTCAGGACTTTTCCCTAAGCAAAAGCCCATCCAAATAGGCTCTTACTATTGCCATTTAACTCCGATTGGGCAATTTGCAGGATTGCCCTTTTTGGGGTGGTCTTTAATTTTTAGTCCTCAAAGTTTGATCTTTAATTTTTATCCTTCGCTAAAAATTTCTTAATTTTGAGTTTGAACTTCCGCTCAGTCAAAAATTAAAAAAAAAAAATCGCAAGACAGAATTTGAATTTGCAAGAGAGAGTTTCAACCCAAAATTTCGCCTTGCGAATCCAAACCTCTGCCTTGTAAATATTTTTTTTACACAAATTTAATTCAAACCCATTAAATAACACCCCAAAAGAAGGGTAATCCGAGCAAAAAAATGACTCCAATTTATGTCTACCATAGCGTGGGATATTACATTTATTAGAAACGGATTTGGGTGTTGGTTTAGCTCGGGTCTTTAAATGGATCAAAAATTTATGCGGACTAATTAAAAATGGCCACTTCTTTAACGAAATTCCATGTTATATGTCTGGTTTCTGTTAACTGGGGGTTATTTCTTTAACTTAAAAAAAAATGTTAAGGACATTTTTGATATTTTGAGCCCTTTCCAATTGATTAATGACATTTTTGAATTTATCTTTTCCGCAATTAAATAGCCAAAAAAGAGATTATGAAAAAAAAGAAAAAACGCAATTAAATAACCAAAAAAGAGATTATGAAAAAAAGAAAAAAAAGGATAAACGGTGTGTGGTAGTAGTTGGAGTTCACACAAACCGACGATGATAACAACAACAACTCCAATGGAAGGCGCAATTCTCAAACTACCAATCGGTCTAAGAACGGTTAACCGGGTCACCAATCGGAGCTCCACTTCGCTCAGGTGGCGGTCCAGGCCGTTACACGTGTCAGCTTCAGCAGTATCTACTTCTACTCCATTAGTAGATGACCCGAAACTTGGACCCGGTTCGCTCGGGCATATTACCCGACCTGACTTCCCAATACTTCACCAGGTCCGGCCTCTTTTCCACTTTCTCTATGTATATGAAAATCTGTAGTATTAGGTATATTTTGATTCATAGTTTTGGTGGTTTGGAAGATTGTAGGTGTTTGAGTTTTTTGCAAACTCTTTTTTTGCACAAAAGGAATAACTTTTTTTTTTTTTTTCGAAATCAGTTTTTTTTTTTTTTTTTTTTTTTTTGGACTTTGCTTGGAACAAAATCTACTCAAGCAAGCATTTCTTTGAGAAGATTTCCAAACTCAGTTTTTCGATTTTTTTAGCTTTTTTGGGTAAATTTTGATTTAGCTTTTCGCTGTATGGAAGATTCTTTTTTTTTGCAAGCTCAGTTTCAGTTTTTTGGAGGAAGTGTTTGTTTGAAAAGTTTTTGCACAAAAGGCAACTTTTTCGAAGATTCTAAAATCAGTTTCTCTAAATTGTCAAAAAAAAAAAAAAAAAAACTTTTTATTCGCTAAATCTTCTCCAAAAGTAGTTAACTCATTTTTAAAGTTTTTGGAGGTAGTGTTACTTTGAAAAGATTTTGCACAAAAGGTAGTAGTAACCTTTTTTTTGAAGATTCCAAACTTAGTTTTTTTCAAAATTTTCACAAAAAAAAGAAAAAGAAAAAACTTTTATTTCTGGGCAAAATCTTCTCAAACAAGCACTTCTTAAAGAAGGTTTCCAAACTCAGTTTTTCAAAATTTCAAACAAAAGTTAGTTTTTTTGTTGCAAAATCTTCTCATACAAGCACTTTTTTGAGAAGATTCGGAAACTTGTTTTTTCAAAAGTTTCAAAGAAAGTTACTAGTTTTTTTTGGCAAAATTTTCTCAAACAAGTGCCTTTTTCCTTCCTTTCTAAACACTCAAAAACTTTGTTTTGCCAAAACTCTTTTATGCATGTTTCCCACTTCCCAATTTGCGAACTTTTTTGGTGTTCGTGTATGTGTGCCCGCGTGTATATGTATACAGATACGTATCAACTTAATCCCAATTAGATTATATGAATTCTCTGTATTATTTGAGGAAGTACTGTAATTTGACGACAATAGTGGCTGTTAGCTTACTGAAATGGTTCATCTTTGTCCGAGTCTGAGGCCATCTGTCCTTTGCACATAGGCAGAGTTAAGTTACTGTACAAATGCTAGCATAAATTTAAATATTTGAGTGACATAAACAAGCTAAGTGGAATGATCTGATAGCTCTTGGTAGGCATTTCGGCATGAGTTGGTCTAGATTTGAAAAAGTAATATTTGAAGTTGAAGTTGAAGTTGAAAGAGGATATTTGGTTAATGTTGGGTTAGAGAGGAGTTGGGTGTGTAGGATTGATATTACATGGAATGATATTGTGGTGATATTTGCAGGAAATAAATGGCTCAAAGCTTGTGTATTTGGATAATGCTGCAACTTCCCAAAAGCCAACAGCTGTAATCAAGGCTTTGCAGAATTATTATGAAGCTTACAATTCCAATGTCCATCGGGGCATTCATTATTTGAGGTACTCATCTTGAAAAGATTTATACTCAACATCTTTTACAATTGCCATAAAATCTAAAAGTTTGTTGCAATTTTATCCATCCATAAAAAGAAATTCATTTCAATTTTACTTAAAATAGGCTTGTGGTTAGGGACCTTTCTTTCATGTTATGTACAGTATGGACCTGGACAGAGCGGAATAAATACAAAACATTAATAAAACCAACAGACTAATTTAGGATTGAGGCAAAGTTGATTGATAGATTATTTGATATGCTATATTGACTAGTTTGTATTATCATTTCGAACCTAGTGCAAAGGCGACAGATGAGTACGAGTCAGCAAGACAAAAGGTGGCAAATTTCATTAATGCCGGAGCTAGAGAAATCATTTTTACAAGAAATGCTACTGAAGCTATCAACTTAGTGGCTTACTCTTGGGGACTCTCAAACTTGAAACCAGGAGATGAGGTGTATATTCTTTCTTCCAGAGTTTGTTATTTGTCACTTTAATGTCTGGAGATATTTATTTGAGAGGACCCTCCAATTATGTTAATTGTTAGCTTTAAAGAATACATGTTTATTGTTATCCTTTTCTTCTCATCGGGTATTTGAAACTCAGATCCTTGTTATAACATTTTTTAAAAGTTTTCTAGCAGTTGTTTACTTAGATATGCCGCTAGTATTTGACTACAAATTGCTGTCTTCTAACTTTGCAGATTATAATAACAATAGCTGAACATCACAGTGCAATTGTTCCTTGGCAAATTGTTGCTCAAAAGACTGGTGCTGTCCTGAAGTTTGTAAATTTGACAGAGGATGAAGTTCCAGATGTAGGGCAATTAAGAGACATTCTCTCAAGGAGGACAAAACTTCTGGTCATGCATCATGTCTCAAATATGTTAGGTTGGTGAATAATTATTCTATCAGACAGAGATCAACCCACTAATTTTCATTTCCAGATAATAGAAGAATCTTGTGGACCCACAATTCAATCTCATCTTAGTTTGATGGAATGCTAGAGATAATAAATGGCTCTCTTAGTCCAACTTGTAAAACCACTCTTTGCTCTGCAGTTATATTGACCTCAAAACGAGATAGTGATCAAATTGTTCTTTCCGTAGCGTGAGCCACTGCTACTCATAGTGTCATTCTCAAATCTCAAAAGAACTACTGCTAATCACAGTCAGAAAGAAGCTAACAGAAACTGTTGCAGAACTATGATTTACTTTCAAGTTTCAACTTCATGTATTGATTGAAAATAGTAGAAGTGAACCAAGTTTGTCTAGAATTTTCCTTGACCTAGTGAGGTCATTTTAAGCATGGATCGATTATTGCATAAAACCTGCAGGAACTGTTCTATATCAGGTTTCTCTTGACTATACCTGCTTTTCAGAATTTTCAAGTTTGTGGCACTCTCTGATTTAGCTGATATTCTTAAAGAATTCTTCATTTTAATTCTCCTTTTTTTCTGTTGCTCAACTGAAAGTTGATTGGGAACAGAACAACTGGAAGATAGGGATTGCCACTATACTTATCATTTTCTATTGCTCTTGGAGAAACTTGGTGACAAAATAATAGAAGTAAGCAAACAAGTAATTCAGACACTAGATCTGTGAAAAAAAAAAAAAATGAAAGCCAGCAAATACTTCATGATGGGACTTGACCCCGGGGAGGGGGTGGGGGGTGGGGTGGAGATCATCTACCTGAGCATATTTTCTGTCTTAGTGATATCTCAAATTCCTTCTAGCCTCGAGTAGTGGACAGTGTATCATTGATAGCGGCGCTATTGATCACTACACTACTATTTTATGAGTACCATTTTCTCTTCACTTTACCCATCAACATCATTGGGTAAGCTAAAGCCTGCTGATGGCTCTACCACTCCCATTGTTGGGAGTGGTACTGTGAAAGAAAGCCATCTCGTCCTTACCCTTGGAAAAAGTATCAAATTTAGAGTCGACAGTCATGTTCTTATATTTCTTGCTGCTCCATACTAAATTCCTTTGTTCACCAATCAACTGAAGAACCAATTAGTTGTAGCAGCACCTGTACTGCCTCCCAATCAGATGCTTCTTTCTGTACGAGGCACTGCCATCACATGGATCTTCAATCTGGGGTTAATTCAACGCAATATGCGATGAGCTTAATTTCAGTATCATAGGTTCTGATGGTTCAATCTTGTATAATGCATTCCCTAATATAGACTATTATGATCCTAATGTCTAAAAATAGTACCCTCTAGACAATGTAACCTAGCAGATAACAGTCACTTTTATTGGTGCATGTTTTAGAATTTATTTGTGAGGTCAACTGTGGATATCCCGTGGCTTAAATTTCAGTCTGCTCATTGTTATTTGAATAACAAATCAGAATACACTTTCTCTTTGTGAATTTGCTTTCCCATATTTCTATTTATCCGTTTCTTGTCCATTGGTCTCTTCTTAGTATCCCCATTTTATATGCAGCTTCTGTTCTTCCAATGGATGAAGTCATAAGTTGGGCACATGATGTTGGAGCAAAAGTGCTTGTAGATGCTTGTCAAAGTGTCCCACACATGGTGGTCGATGTTAAGAATCTAGACACTGATTTTCTTGTTGGTTCCTCTCATAAGGTGAGGACAATGCCATGTACTATATAAGTGGTTCTCCATTGAGTATTTGAAATTGAGGATAAACATGCTTCAGATGTGTGGGCCTACAGGCGTTGGATTCTTGTATGGCAAGAGCGAGATCCTTTCTGGCATGCCTCCGTTCCTTGGTATGTAACTTTTCCTTAAACTTTATTCTCAAAAAGAAAATCAAAGCCAAGTATCATTTATTGACATTCTGCTTCGTGCTTGGTAAATTTCATGCCATGTGTAGAAGGATATTTAAAGTTGGTTTCAGTCAAGCTAGTTCTTAAGTTGTCTTGTCCCTTGAATTACAGGTGGTGGTGAAATGATAGCTGATGTATATTTGGATCATTCCACTTATGCTGAACCTCCTTCTAGGTTTGTTGCTTTTTCCGTCGTTCCTATTAGAATTTTCTGGCAGTACTTTGACAACTATTTAGCTCTTCCTTTGTCCATTCAAGCCGAACTGCATCCAATGCCTGCCTTTGAACCATGATCTTGAAATCTTTTTAAGTTGTTATGTTTTTAGTTTCTCTACTTGTCCATTTTCATCATCTTGATATTAATACCATTACATCTAACCCCAAGCTGTATTTCTTCGATCCTTTTCTTGCTCCGCTTATATTGAATAAAGTACCGTCAAGATAGGTCAACTTGGGATCTTCCCTTCATTGTCATTGGTTCTTATTACCATTGGGGAAAATGTTACTTCTTGATTCTGTGATTTAGATTTATACATAGACTTCCACACTTCTCAAAGCTATCCATCCTCTCCATCATCATTTCTGAGCATCATAGAACACTTGTACGTCTTAATAAAAAATATAAAAATTTTGCTTTTTGGTTTGAAGAGAGTTTTAAATTCTATGATACATTGATAAATAATGCAGGCTCTATGCCGACGACATTGATTACCCCTTCTCATCTTAAGTATGTCTAGATTATCTGTTAACTTTAAATTGGATCTGGAAATAATACATTGGCCTGGAACTATTCAGTGTTTTGGCTAAAGCTCAATCATCTAGGAGTAATTTTTAAATCTAATTGCTCTTGTAAGTTCCCTCTTACACGCCTTTTTGTAATTGGGATCAGATTTGAGGCTGGGACTCCCGCAATTGGGGAAGCAATTGGGCTTGGAGCTGCAATTGATTATCTGTCGGAAATTGGCATGCAACAGATTCATGATTATGAGGTGAGTTTTTATCCCTTAAAAACTCATGTTCCTGAAAAAGACGTACTTTTGCTCTCTGTCTGAAATCCATGTATCTGTTCACAGTACCATTTTGCTAATTGGCTTCTCCCGTATGGCCGTGTGGTAGCATCTAAATTACCTATCCCATAAAAAATTGGTAGCGTGCAAATTTCAATGAGGTTAAAAAATGCACCACAACTTTGCATTATACTGAAGAGATCTCAAGTAGCGGTTGGATATTGTATTCTGTTCTTCGATTTTTAGTTTTTCAATTCCAGCTTCAAAGAAGACATTGAGAAGCTGTCTTCCTGGGATTTTGGCTCTCAGTATTTGCTACTAAGGACAAATATTTTGAACTAATCTTACAGTTAAAACCTTTATTTGGGCGTCATAGTCAAAGTTTTGTACCATTAATTTAGCACCTTCCACCTGTAGAGCGTAATTTGCAACTATATATATATATGACTACCTCTATTCTTCACTACCTTTTGCTGGTTTGCTCACTTCTTTTAACTCCATCAGGGTGGCTATTCCCACTTTATGTAGATTAATGCTCGTCTTTAGAATCATCTAGAACTTAGTTGACATGAATCAATCTTCAGTATGTATATATGTTTCTTTACCTTTTTGACTTTTTATGATATTTGAGTTCCATCTCAAATTTGTGGTGAAAAGCAGATCCAAGGTAAAGTTGCATAATATGCATTTTGATAAGGAGTGGTTTTGGTGATATAATGGCTCTTCCATTCTCATATCCCTTCTCAGATGGAGCTGGGTAATTACCTGTACGATTGCCTCTCTTCAGTATCTGATGTTCGTATTTACGGCCCTGCACCTTCACAAACTGTTAAGCGAGCAGCTCTTTGTTCTTTCAATGTTAAAGATGTTCACCCAACGGATATCGCGACTTTCCTCGACCAACAGGTATGGGAAATAAAACTTCATCCTGGCTCTTGCATAGCTACGATTGTACTCTGTCGAAAATGAGGGCAGGATCTGAAAAACAAATGCATGTCTATGCACCTGGGTATACGTACTATAAGTTATGATGTCATGTAAATGAAGTATTTCTAAATAGCAATGTTTTCTGCAGCATGGTGTGGCTATTAGATCAGGTCACCATTGTGCTCAGCCCCTCCATCGCCATTTAGGGATCAGTTCAAGCGCACGTGCTAGCCTTCATTTCTACAACACTAAAGACGATGTTGACCAATTCATCGAGGCGCTCAAGGACACTATCGACTTTTTCACTTCTTTCAAATGAGGGTACTTCTGCATCACCTCTGTAACTTATCTAAGGATATATACCCCTTGCTGGAGTGGCTGCGCATCTAACATAAGCAAACGTCTTGATTATGTGGTCGACGAGTTGCTGTTAAAATTTTACTGTGTTTCCTCTAATGTTATAAAGAGTCATTGCTTCGTTGTGTAAAGCAAAAAAAGGCAGCGCCAAGGAAGATGTCATCGCAATGAATACAGCCACACGATTATGTAAAGGGTGTGCTTCATGAATAAACCAGACATTACTGTAAATTAGATGCTGATTATCTGTTACTTCAATTCAATTTAATTGTTACACTACTAGATTTCATATGTTCCGTTTTTCTTAATTTTTGGATGATTACTTTCCGCTTGTCGTTTTGAACCCATCTCCATGGTAGTTTTCTGAGCTTTTCTTTTTCCGGGACACTGGTTACTTCCTCCGTTAGCGAAGCAATAGAAACACACTACTTAACTTCTTCAGTGCCAGCTACATTTTTACCGGCCCTCAACTTGCTTATATTCTCACATAGCCATAGGTGAAACACAAAAGTGAAGCTAATTGGTGTTGTATCCAAATTTTGCCTTTCAGCAGCAGCGCAGTTCCGTGATAAATCATGCATAACTTTTACTCCAACATCGTACAAATTCTGCCGTGATAAATCGTGCATACTTTTACTCCAACATCGTATCGACAAATGTTTTGTGGCGATGGAAACTAAATTCCGAGATTCCACATACACAGATAGATACACTCTTGAAGTTAAAACTTAGCTTGCATAACTTTCCCTTCAACTTTTGACGTAGACCTACTTATGGTACAATTCTCATGAATACACTAAAACATATCCCAAATTACTTAAGCTCAGGTCTCATTACATTAGTTGAGCGGTTCAATTCTTAATCCGAAGGTAAAGTCAAAATTTGCAGTTTCGATATGGTACTAGTTTGTATCGTTCAATCACCAGTCTTTTTAGAGCATTTTTATCAACTTGCTGTGAGTATGTCAAGCATTTTTGGTTTTATCTTTTAATTCTCCACAGGTTGATCGATAAAAACTTGACATGCATAATTCAGGGCTTGCACTTTATGAGGCCAAGTAACGACCATGGTGGACTCATTTAATCGGACTGCACTGAACACCGTAAATTTGCAATAAAGCATTACACTGCAAATATCTCACAAGGTGAATGAACAATTAAAGCTTCCCATTCCACAATTGCCAAGAGGTTCGCCATAAAACGCGCAGAAAAAAGAGTCATTGGCGAACCATAAAGCACTAAAGATTGTGTAGGATGAAATGGTACATCTGTATGCAATAACTGCAATGTCTCACTACTCTTATGCCCACCAAGATACATCTAAAATATCCTACTATTAAGCTATACTCTACAAATTTGGCGCTCACTTGTGCAATACACTCTTCTTTGGCGACTTAGCTTTCTTCAAAGACTCATTCTGCCACAACATTCAATAAGAGAACTGGTCAGTGAATGCCAATTTTTATAACACAAATCATATATAAGCTGATCAGTGAAAAAGAACGCTCACCTTCTGTTTCACCAAAGCTTCATAGTCAATCCTGTCTTTCCATTTACTCTTCCGAAGTTGAACTGGCCTGTTTCCAACATATTTCCCTGAAATCAGAATAATGTACCCTGTCACTTAAGGATCCGAGCCATGAAAGTTTGGTAGAAAATATGCTGCCCGTTAATGATTAAAACATCAACAAACGCCTCCATTTTGCAAAGAGGCCTAAGAGAACCACAGTGCTCAAAACTCTTTAACTAAAGTTCCCCTTATTTTCCTTTACCTAATTTAACGTCAACAACACACTCCTAGTTGTTGTGGTGCTGGGTCATCCAGAGGGGTCTGCCGATAACACACTGCCATCGGGGTAAATCTTTCAACCTTATGACATCAAACAAGGGGTCGAAAGAGACCCGTATAAGGCATCATCAAGCATCTTAACAAAGAAAATCCCAGATGCAATTGAGGGTTATCATCACATACCATTCTAGTTCGGTGATCTTCAAAAGATATCTAACCATACCCTGTATCAAGGTATGCCATTTAAGATGTTGGTTATACTACCGTAGCAGAAGCGGAGTAAGAGGCTTATGCCTTACACATATGGAAATACCACTTACCATTCATTTCTTTAAGTGCCACGGCAAGGTCTGAAGGATTTGAAAAGCTTACAAATCCAAATCCCTTGGTCTTGCCAGTCCGCTTTTCTCTCACAACCTGTCATCGTTACATCATTAAAAACCCTTTATATGTTACACGAACTTTAAGTTGAACATACCACATATCCATACTTGAATCTGATAATTATACACGAGTCTTTGGGACATAGATCACCATCAATACAACCTCCTCCTTTGGATGCTCACCAACCTAGATAACTCACCATTTTAAACATTCAAAAGCTGACACTATTTCAAGATACCTTATTAACGGTTCAAGATTGATGTACTTAGCAATATTCTTCAGTTTAGTGCAAATATGAACGCGCACGACAACTGTGTAACACATGCAATCTACACAACAAACAGAAAAAGAGAAAAACATATTTGGTTCCATCTAAGAGCCCAACAATGGCCTTTTCCCACATAGCGACACCATTCTGCAATTCTTCTTTTTTTATTTTTTCTAATAAATCAAATTTCTCCAAAAATATAAAATGGAAAACATACCAAAAAGACAAGTGGGAGAAAAACATACCGAAAAGACAAGTGGGAGTCAACATATAGTGTATAAATATATAAGTATATTTTTATCTATCTATGCAGAGTAAATTTCCATGAAGGGGTATCAATTAAAAGAGTGGCTCCGCCACTGGCTCTCCCCAAATTCAAGAATGTCGAACGTATGGAAATATAAAATCTATAAGAGAAAGCAAAGAAGAAGTCTAGACACAAAGACCTCCCCATTTTAAGAAAGAACACAAGTCTAAGTATACCAATCAAAAGTATCACTGTTCGGAAACTTGAATTGATTCTAAAAGACCTTACCCTGGCCATGTTAAAGGAAGGAAATCTTGAAAATGCTTTCGACAAAACATCATCATTCACCTCATTCCCAAGGTTACCACAAAATATACGAAAATCATCTGCATGAAAAATAGTCAACTTGGTCAGTCAAATGTAATAGAATTGACATCCATCTTACAGCAAAAGCCAATAGTCAAGTAACACAACAAGAAGAAGAGCGAAAAGAGTTATACGGGAAGTCAGACATAAAAATCAAAACAAGAAGAAGAGCGAAAAGACTTATACGGGAAGTCAGACATAAAAATTAACAGGAAAATAGTCTCTGAAAATGGATCACTGAAGCATAGTTTTTTTTGATAAGTCATGAAAGGATAATATTCAAACATGTATCTAGGAGTATTAGCTAGCTCGTTCATCTCGCAATCAGCTGCCTCCACACAAAAAGAGTGGACCGGGGTGTGTTGGGTTTTTTTTTTTTGGGGTGGGGGGGGGGGGGGGGGGTGTTTATTCAGAAGGACGACTCCACCCAGAACTTTTCAAGCACAATTAATTCAGCACACATTTATTCTTCTACCTTCCACGTTGTGCCTTTGGCAGTTAGGCATTCATTATAGTATAGACAATTTTTGCTTCAAACTGGCTCCAGCCTCCAGGTGCCACTGCCCCTACCAAAACGGAAAAGGGGAAACAGAACATATAAAGGTCATAGGCATGACAGGTGTTACTTAGACCGATGCATTGGCTCGAAAGAAAAGCTTCCTCCATCCACCACCGAGGCGAAGACTCGATACGGAATGTTTACTTCATGAAGATGATAACCCCCCTCCCCCACCACACACACAGACACCCCCAAAGCCGAGCACATGAAGCAATATGAAAGCTTTTACCTCTTTAGGATGGGGAGTAGGGGAAGGATACAGTGTCATGTCAGCTCTATTTAAGGACCTCACTTACTTGGTTTTAACAGCACCCCTGATCATTGCCTGCCCACTTTTTTAACAACTGCTATATGTGGTAAAATATTTTTCAATCCTCAATTCTTTCAAGTTGCCTAAACTATCACTATTGATCATGCTCACTTTAATCTAAATTCTGTTGCTGATAACCTCAAAATCTATCTAGATTTCACGGAAAGTTGGATCATACTATGAAATTAGACTTATTTTTATCTCCTTAAGTGATTGCACAGGTGACATATTCACCTTTAATAACTGCTTCCTAAATTCCAGACCCTGCATGGCATAGCCGGTGATTACTTCAGCATTCATAATTACTTTCTACAGCTTCGCGGTTATCCAGACCATCACAGCGTTGACACTCTTATAAGCACTGCCAGGACTCTTGACTGCGAGGAGACCAAATCGGAACAACCACGAGCACCAAGAGAATAAACTAAACAAACTCAAACTTTTTTTAATGGGTAAAAACTGAATTCAAACATTTGACGCCAAACCAAATTGGAAGAAATAATTAAATGGAGCAAGCGACTTACTCTCTGGCCAGTCTGCAAGAGTAGGATCTTCCCAAGTCTGTCCTGCTGCCTTTCGAGGCACAGCTTTCTTTTTGGCCTCAGCTTTTTGCTCAATCTCACTGCGTGCAAGCGCAGCTTTCACATTCTGAATTGCCTCGGGCGTGATTGTCTGTGCAACTTTTTGAAATAATTGCTGCGCCTGTCCACGATAATTAGGCACGTTAGAAACATTATCAACTAAATCTTCTTTTATCACAAGAGGAACAAAATTCAAGCTAAAAACAACATCTTTAACGCTAAAAAGCAACATCGATAAAGATGTACAAAGGCTCTACTTCAAATACTTCAATGAAGATCTTCTTTTTCTCTTTTTCGTTAGCTTGCTAACGGTAACTAAGAAGCATGCAATTTGTGTAAACATATTAGGTATGACATGCACAAAAGGCATGCATGCATATCCTATATATATATATGTATATATATTCATGTGTACACAAATGATCTACAAACGTACCAATCAAGTTTATTTCATACATAAAATCAGTTACAGAAGAAATAACATTTAAGGTAGTTACATACGAGCCACTAATGAGTTAAACATGCATCTGAAAAATTAGCTCTGTTTTTCTCCTCTCTATCTCAATCCAAGTCGGTTCATCAAAATCAAATTTTACAGCCGAAATATCATAATAATTACTCCCTCTGCCCAATTTGCTTTTTGAGAGTCAATTTGACTAAACTTAGAAGCTAAATTGGATTAGATCAACTCAATATTTTAAAATTAAAATTTACTCCCTCGATATGAACACTTACCTTTTTAGTCTTGATACATTTCTTGATACATTTCTATATTTAGAAAGAAAAAAAAAACAACTAAAAACTTTCCCTTTTACCCTTAATAATTACCCTTAATAATTACCCTTAATAAAATGATTTGTATCCACACAAATATCTCTGATTTGTTACAGACCACAAGTTTCAGAAGTCTTTCTTTACTTTCTTAAAGTCCATGCCTAACCAAACTATATCAGTACATATTTGAAAACTCCACAAAAAAATACTATAAATCGCAATTCTCATATCAATTTGATAGAAAAAATATATCTTAAAATATGATCAAAGTTGTCAATCTGGTGAAACAATGCAAGTTTGAATCTCGCGAAGCAAAAAAATGTCACGTAAATCGGTAGAGAGTGATAGTAATGTATTCAACGTGGTATTCACCAAAACGATACAAGTATAATACAAATACAATACAATACAATACTTACTTGTTGATACTGAGGCAAAGAGTAAACGCCTGGAATAGCTGTTGTAGCATTATAAACGGGATTAGCCACTGGCGAAGGAGAAGGGCTAATGTAGGACTGTTGGAGATGAAACGGCGTCGGAAAGTAGGTTCCGTTGTGAGAGTAATTACTGTATTGCGTCGAAGAACTTACCGTCGACATAGCAATAACCGGTGAACGAAGATTATCAGAGAGGAGAGATTTTTCGATAAGGGCCTGTTTGGGCAGATTTTGCGTTGTGATAAAGAAAAAGAAAGATTACGAGGACGATGTAGAGAGTCTCTAGAAATGGAAAATTAAGAAGAGAGAAATCCAGATATATATATATATACTATTATATATAAAGGGAATGTGAGGACTTTTGTAGTCCTCACATTAATTTCCCAAATTTTTAAAAACTTTTTCATTAATTACTTTTATGTCCTAATTTTATTTATTTAAATAATTTTTTTTATTTTTTGTTTTTAAAATAACCTATTATACGTAAAAGTTTATCGGTGATATTTTGTAGTCCTTACAATAATTTTTCAATTTTTTTTAAAACTTTTTAATTGATTACTTTTAGTGTCCTAATCTTATTTATTTATGTCAATTTTTTTGTTTTTTGTTTTGAAATGTGTATTTTTGCTCAAAGCCTACCTAAATTTTTCACGTTCTTTGATTTTTACTGATTGGTCTATATCGAAAACTTTATTAATCCAGATAATTTATATCGCGCTTATTAGGGAGCGTTTCCTCCAAAATTTTTTTTCCATATCCATGTTCGAACCCCAATCAAAATTAAGAGAGCTCAAATAATCTTAAATTATGTATTTGTCTTAAAAGTTCATTAACTATGAATAGATTATTTATTTAGAACTATAACTTGAATAAAATTAGGATGTACATAAGTTGGGAATGTGAGGGACTTTTGTAAATTTACATTAATTTCTCAAATTTTTAAAAACTTTTTCATTAATTACTTTTATGTCCTAATTTTATTTATTTAATCAATTTTTTTATTTTTTGTTTTTAAAGTCTTTTTCAAAATATCAATACTTTTGTAGTCCTTACAATAATTTTCAAATTTTTTTTAAAACTTTTTAATTAATTACTTTTAGGTCCTAATCTTATTTATTTATGTCAATTTTTTTATTTTTGTTTTTTAAAGTCTCTTTTTTCAAAAGCTATCGAACCTCCTACCTCATTTTTCACGTTCTTTTGATTTTCTCGATTTGGTGCTCGATATCCGCATTTGAGCCCAATTAATCCGTATAATTCGCACCGCATCGCGCCTTATTCGGGGGAGCGCTTGTCCAAAGATTTTTTTTCCATATCCAGTTCGAACCCCTAATCCACTAATTAAGAGAGGATAGCAAATGCAACTTTCATCTGGAAAATTATGTATTTATTATTTGAAGTTGCAAACTATGTATAGATTATTTATTTAAAACTAAATAACTTTAAAATTAGGATACATAAGTTATAATGTCAAATTCTCGTTCCAAATTTGATTTGAATTAAATAATTTCATCAAAATGGAAGTTAAAATATTAAAGGAGTGGAATGAAAATTTTGCTTTTATATAACTTCTAGATCTACCTCTGATAGGTATATGGTTGTTGTTGTTGTTGTTGTTGTACACTTGTACTAACCAAATTATATTTCTTTAGCTAAAATATACTGCTTTTATATGTTTTGTGGTAAGAAAAAATATTCTTATAACTATATATATATAGGGCGTAAAATGAACGGGTGGGTTGGACTGAATTTGGGTCGGAGCGGTCAAAATGAGAGGTGGGTTAATTTTGGGCTGAGTTGAGCTAAAAAATAAATTATAATCGGGCAATTTGTCCTTAATTTTCGTCCTTCACTTAAAATGATGACAAATAATATTTTGAGATTTTGGGTTTAAATTTTTGCTCAATCAAAAAATAATAATTTCGCAAGGCATAAATTTATATGAAATTATACCTATTCGCTATATAGTTACATATAGAAACTATGCCATACAGGATAAAAATTTGTATGAAACTACGTAAAAACTAATGCCTATAGAAATTATGAAACTTCATTTTCACGAATCTTTATCGGATAAGGTATAAGTTCTATGTAACTTCGCCGAGTTAAGAAATTATTATTATTTTTTACTCTACTAAAGATCGAACCCAAAATCTCTGGTGCGAAAAGAATATTTTAGCCCATAAATTTTCATTAAATGAAAAAAAGGGCCAAAAATTAAAGACTAGCGAATTGAGGGACAAAATTAAAGACTAGCGAATTGAAGGGCAATCCACGCAATTTTTTTATTACAATAATTCAACTACTCAATTCTTATTAAGTTTTCATTTATTTGTTTGTTCATAGAAGTCACTGTCGACATAGCCATGACCAGTGGACGGAGATGATGAGAGGAGATTTGCTGATCGGTGAAATAAGGGCCTGTTTGGACAGATTTTGCAGTGATTATTTTGGTAATGAGTTTATTCAAGTCATCATAAAGGAAAAGAAGGAATTGAGGAGAATGTGGAGAGTTCTAGAAATATGCTTCTCCAAGAAAAATCTAGAAAAGAGAGAAGTTTTGAAATACATATATTTATAGGTAGAAAGAATACACGAATACGGTGTAGATTGAGAAGTGGGCTACAGGCCCATATTTATGGGCCGAATTAGTTGAACTACGATAGAAGTTTTTGCATGGATTGTTCTTCAAACACAATGGCCTTTAGTTTTTGTCCCTCGGATCTATGGTCTTTAGGTTTTGCTCATGCTGGTCATTTAATGAAAATATCCAGATCTGTTCCGCTCGGCATAAGTTTTGTAACATTTTTATCTTCGAAAACTGAACTTTTGCTTCGTTCGGCATAAGTTCTGTAGGAATTAATTTATGAGGCATAAGTTGTGTAGTATTTTCAAAAGGCATAATACATAAATAGGCCCTAAACTTGGCCTCAGCTGGCAAGTATGCTCTTCAACTTTGGGTGTGCACAAGTAGGCACTGAACTCGTATAAGTCGAACAAGAAACACAATGATATGACGCAACGCGACGTGGCACATAATTATTGGAGGCCACGTGGGTTTGCTCATGCCACGTCGCATTTGTGTTTACTTGTTCAACCCTTACACAAGGTGCCTACTTGTGCACACCCAAAGTCAAGGCATATACGCCGACCGAAGTTTCAAGTTTAAGGGCCTACTTATGTAATATGCCTTTTCAAAATTTATTATAGTGTTCAGAAACTGGAGTTATGCTTTTTAGGGCATATGTTCTTTATCCTTCTTCGTGAGTGTTTTGGTCATTTTTATGTTGAGTTTTGAAAATTTTGTCGTGCTCGGAATAATTTGTGAGATATTATAATACGAAATATAAACTTATGCCAAGAGAAATCTAAACTTATCCCGCCGAAAAGTGATTAAGCTGAAAAATTAAATACCACCCCAAGATAGGATGTTTGTGCAAACGACCCACGATGATATCCATAGAATTTCAAACGGCCAATTCGCAGGAATGCCCTTATTTTGGGGTGGTCTTTAATTTTTGCCCCATAAATTGGTGGTCTTCAATTTTTGCCCTTCGCCTAATATCATGAGGTTTGGGGTTCGAACCCCGGCTTAGTAAAAATAAAAATAAAAAATCGCAAGGATGAGTTTTGTAAAGAGTTAGCCTCGTGCGAGAATTTTGAATGTAAAACTCTACCTACAGGAACCGCCTTGCGCGAAATTTTTTTTTTTTTTTTTTTTTTTACTGAGCTGGGGTTCGAATCTAGAACCTTGAGGTATTAGGCGAAGGATAAAAATTAAAAATCACCAATTTGAGGGACAAAAATTAAAGACCACCAATTTGAGGGAAAAAAATTAAAGACCAATGCTTTTGACGGACAATCCGCACAAAAAATGATTTGAAACCTCGCATTTATTGGAAACAAAAGGCTTATCCAAAGAGGATCAAGCCGGAAATCATTTGAAATAGATCTGTCTGAGATGGGCCAAACCCAAAATGCAAAGAGACCTTCTTACTTCATTTTTTGAGCCAATATAGATAGGTTAAATACATGGTTATACATATATTATATATGAATTATGCATAAATTATTGTTCGATTATGTTTAGTTTAAACAAATTGGGTGCATAATTATTTAGGTTAGCTCTTCAATTACTTGCGGATTCAAAATATCTAACTTCACAATATCCAAAGTATCCTAAGCCCAAAATATTATTAATATTATTGTTAAACATAAAATACAAGTAAAACTCGATTCTTACTTAATTTAATTTCAAGACAGATATCTCGGAAAACCCCACCTTGGGTATAGTGTTATCATTTTTTGGCGCGGATTGTCCTTCTTTTGATTTTTAAATTTTGGCCCTCAAAATCGGTCTTTAAGTTTTGCCCTTTGCTTGAAAAGGTGGCCAAAAATACTGAGGTTCTGGGTTCGAACCTCGACTCAGGCATAAAAATGAAAATAATTTCGCAAGGCAAGGCTTTGAGAAAAGTCTGCCTTATGCGCAGTATTTTTTAAGGCATAACTAATTTTATGCCGATCCCAGATATGTTGCCTTAAGGCATTACTAAAAGTTTGCCTTATACGGCAACCTATGTTGGATCCTAAGATAACTTTAGTTATGCCTCAAGACAACTTATGCTGTCTCCGGCATAACTAAAAGTCTGCCTTATGCATAATTTTATGCCGGATCCGGCATAACTTTAGTTATGCCTTAAGACAACTTATGTTGTCCCCGGCATAACTAAAAGTCTGCCTTATAAATTGCCTAGTTATGCCTTATACGCTTATGCCGTGATCCCAAGATAACTTTCCCCAAGCCTGTCTTGCGAAATTATTTTTTATTTTTATGCCGGAGCCGGGGTTCGAACCCAGAATCTCAGGATTTCTATGTGAAGCGTAAAAATTAAAGACCAGCAATTTGAGGGACAAAAATTAAAGACCTCCCCGAATGAGGGGCATTCCTGCGAATTGCCCTAGTGTTATTACATGTCAACTGGATTAAAATATACAATGGGCCTAAGAAAATAACTAGACAAAATTGTTGGGCTTCAGGCTAATTACCTCATGGAACTTCTTTGGGCCTTCTTCCACTCCCATGACCTAAAATCTGGCCCAAATGCTTATTCAGGCCACGCTGTTACCAATACGAAAAAAAGAAAGTAAAATTAGCTACAAATGTCGTCGTTAATCTATCGCAAAGTTACTTGTAGTTAACCAAATAACAACAACAACATGCCTAGGATAATGTCACAAGTGGAGTCTGGGGAATAAGCAGTGATGTACGGACCTTACCCCTACCTACCTTCGGCAGCAGAGGTTGTTTCCGACAGACCCTCGTCTTAAAAGAGATGTAACGGACGCAAGACAGTAAGAAAGAAAAGATAAACAACAAAATAGTAATGTACAAAATAAATGTAGCGACATATATATCAATATACGTAGGAAAAAAAAAAAAGCTACATGAGACCTGACTCATACTACTCAAAGTACAAGTGTACAACAACACTCAGTTACGTACTAACCTTCTACCCTAATCTTCAACCTCTATACCTTCCCATCTATGATAGTATCCTCAGTCACATGAAGTTGTGTTGTACCTAATAGAATCTTTTGATAATTTATCGTTAATAAGATTAATAATAAATTTTTCTATTTATCTATAGTATTTGTTCGTCGCTATTTTTTTTTTTTTTTTTTAGAAGTGAGTTACTAATACATTAGGATGACAATGTGTATTAATTAATTATACAATCTATCTTTTTTTAGCCTGATACCTTTGTAGAGGTCATATCTCAACCTTGTTGGCCGGATTGAAATAAACTGTGTGTATGGATGGTAAATCTTCAAAACTACACCTTTCTTTTATGTTATCAAAACAATATTCTAGTACTTTTTTAAAGGGTCTAACAAACCTTTTTTAAGGGTCTAACAAATTGAAATTAATCTCATTCAATAATCTCTACAATATCGTTTCCATCCACTCGCGAAAGGTAATAATTCTCCTAATGAATCTACCAATAGTTCTTTAAAATCATTTCTTTAATATTTTTTTATAGGAAAATGTGAAGAACAATAATTAAAGTGGTGAGGACCACATTTTCCCCACCAAACAATGGTCTTCATTATACAAATTTTCTTTTCCTCCTCAAATTCCTAGAAATATTATTATAAAAGATAGTCGGTTAGAAAACAATAAAGTGTTATAATTATTCAGTACTCTTATATAGCAACATACGATAAAGCCAAAGATGGAAAAATTGCGGATAATTGTACGAACAAAAGGATAAGAAATATCAACGGTCTCTGAGGCATCCACGTCAGCGTGCAGAAGGTAAAGCCGTTGATTTTGAGCTCGAAAATACCAGCGACAATCAGTACAAGCTGACACGTGGGAGAATAGTCAAGTAGTGGGGCCCACGAGGATACGTGTCGACATAATACAGCACGTTGAGCCCGGATTATCCGGGATCTGTCTTCGCCGACAGCAAAGCCAGTAAGTCGGAAAGTTGATGAGTGAAAATGCAATTTCACCTCAGCTTTAGTTGATTAATTAAAAATAATTGTTAAGTGGAGTATTAAAAATTAATAATAAATTAAGAGCCTGTTTGGAAAGCCACCTGGTAATTGGAATTGGTGTAATTACTGTTCTAGTAACTACACCCTAGTAATTACATGATTTTAATTACCACGAACACTGCTTGTTTGTCACAATGTAATTACGTTGGTAATTACAAGCGTGTTGTTTGGTTGCATATGTGTAATTACACAGTTTAATTTAAAAATAAAATTTAATTATAAAAATTTTAAAATTAATATTTAAAAAATATGTGCATATATAAATGATATTAAATTATTTATTTAATAATAAATTGTTTCTTGAAAATATGTTAATTAATAATCATATATTGTAACTAATATTGTAAAAATAATTGATATATAATTTCAAATTAATAACATTTTAATTGATTATAAAACTTAAAAGCATACCTTTTTTGTGAGAACATCGTGGGATTGGATGTTTGAAAAAAAAAGAATATTTATAAATATAATGCCATAACATTATTCAAATGTTTGACAATAATTCTATCAACTGTAAGTGAAAAATAAACAACATATGCAATGCTAAATAACAAGTCAATAAAAGATTAAAGCAAATATTTTTAAAATCGAAAATATAACCTAAATTCAAAATCCAAAAGAAAAAAATTTAACATAATATTCTTATGTCAAATTCCAACGTTACATAAGTAAGTTTCAACGTAACATAAGTAAATACTCCTATAATTCAAAAGAAAGGAAAAATATAAGTCTATAACTTCATTCACAACGAAATTCTACTTTAATAACTTCACTCATTATATGCCAAGTTTGTTAATGACTCATTCTTTCTAATATTAAGAGATGTAGTTCCAAATATTAGAATATTAACACGGTTATGCTAAATGAATAAAATAAAAAACTGAAAAAATATGAGCAATTACATGGAACCACAGCAATAAAGGTTGAGAATGAGAAGGAAGGAAATGAAATAAATACTATAAAAAGAAAAATATAAAAAATAAAAAATAAAAATAAAAAAGAAATTAAATAATAGAAATAAAAAATAATTAGAAAAAAGAAATAAAATAAAATAAAAAAGAAATTAAATAATAGAAATAAAAAATAAATTAAAAAAGAAAAGAAATTAAAATAAAATTAAAAAGAGATAAACTAAAAAGTAACATCGTAATTACAAAAACAGGTGTATTACACCTCGTTTCTCAAATTTCCCCTTGAGAATTGGAGAGTGTAATTACACCCTCTCAATTACATCAAATTCTTACCTAACTGTGTAATTACCTGGTCAAACAAACAAAGCAACCGTGTAATTACATCCAATTACACCCAATTCCAATTACCTGGGTGGCTTTCCAAACAGGCCCTAATGGAATTTTTTATATGGTGTAACTAACATATAAGAGGTATTTACGCATAACTAAATTTAGTGTACGTGCTTTGCGCGTGAACAAAACGTGTATCTTATTTGACAATAAACACTTAAAAAAATTGACTTAGCTACGAACTTCGTTGTTAATCCGTCACTATATTGTTCATTGCTAAACCTTTTTGATATTTCGTTACTTAGCCATCACTAAATAGGATTAGCTATAAATAAATATTGTATCTCAAATAACGTTTGGACTTTGAAGCACATCTTTTCGGTTTTATAACCACGCTATTATCTATAACCACATCTAATAGTAGTAGACACTATCACTCGGTAAATATGATAAATTTATGAAAATTGAATCAAAACGTACAATAATTTTCTGTTTTATTTTAGATAAGTATGATTAGGGGTGAGCATGGTGTGGTAGATACCGATTACCATACCGAAATCGAATTTTTTTATACCGCGATTTCGGTATTATGGTATTTGGTATGCATTTTTAAAAAGTTTGGTATCTGGTAAGGTATTCGGTATTCATAAAGAAAATACCAAAATACCGAATACCATACCGAAGTATATAATTACATATGCAATTCAAATATCTTAGCATTATAATACTAACAAATATATAAACTAGTATTATTAGAAAACTAATTGTTTAAACGTTGGAACTTTGACTACTCTATCTTGATTTAAAATGTCTTTTTTGTGTAATTGATTTACGAAGGGATCATTGTACTTTCTTTTGAATATTTTTACATGTAAGGTGTTTAGTACATAATAATTGAGACGTTTCTTAAGTAGCGAGAGTCACAGTTCTCCACGATATGAGTATATGTAAGTCAAAGTAGGATAAACCATGGCAACGATTTACCGTACCGTAAAATACCGAAACCGAACTTTAAAATACCGAACCATACCGAATTAATTTGGTACGGTAATGATATACTATTTTTAGAAATCGAAAATCAAAATTAACATATCGAAGTTTTAAATACTGTACCATTACGTACCATGCCCACCCCTAAGTATGATGCGGCAAAAGAAGTATTAACTTGAGCATATTATATGTACAAATATGTACCAAAAACCATAGCAACATAAATAGGACCAATATGAATGAGAAAGAAAATTCAGAAAAAACATGCCTTCAAATTCGCTCTTAATCTGCACAAAGTCTCAATCACACGCTTCATATGAATCTTCATTCACCTATACAGAATATTGAAAAATCAATCAAATAATGACTTTCATAGATGTATTCATACATATATATATGAATACATTGTTTGAAGACAGGTCTAATAACTTTACAAAGACAACAAACATATTGGTGAAAGAAAGGTAGAAAAAGAACAGTAATATTCATGGAACATTAGATATCTCGAAGATTAATATTGTTTATCTTTCCACTTTGGACTCATGTTGATACGAAATTAAAAATAGGAGGAGATATTCCTAACAACGCAAAGGAGAAAAGGAGTTTCTAACAATTCCAATACCAAGTAAAATTAAAGGAATTTAGCTCCTAAGCTAAAATCTTATAAACGAAAAAAATACTCCTTAACCTAAAAGGAGGTGACAGTGTTCGAAAATTTAACCTATAATATTTAGAACTTTATGTTTAATTTATAAATATATACTCATAACCCCATATCAACTTAAACTTTAGTTTCAAAAATCAGGAAAACACGCATATCAAATTTTTGATGGAGTCATTTGCTAATTAATACGTACACTACTACAACTTAACTCTTTATTTGAAACGAAGAAAAACAATATAGGCATGTGCCTTGTAAACTTGTGGAAAGGACCATGTCGTGGACTTAATTATAAAACAATGTCTATTCTTGTTTGGATTCAAAGTTAAAATCCAACAATGATTCTGTTCCTTTATCTTAAATTCTACTACTAAAATATATGAATCCACTTTTTCTCATCAAACATAGGCCAACAGATTTAAGGATACTTAATTATCAATCCATTCTCTTGCAGCTTCCGCTGTGACTGATATATACTACTCCTTTTAGCCCATTTTAATTTATGTAAACATGTTTCCTTTATATAAATTCGTTGTAAACAAGTTTTGACATCTTTTAAAATTTAAAAAACAATCCGATTTAGACTTCTTGACAAAGTGAAAGCAGTACCACATTTTGTGTGCTAACTGATTAGAGAGGATCATAGAGAGAAGTATAACTATAAGCAGGTTATATAGTGACAAATGAACCAACCAGTAGCCCACATAAATTCATTCATATTGAACAAACTCATGCTCCATGTCCATATTCATATTCATATTCAAGCAGAAGTGATTTAATTTATTCATGCTTCATACTGAACAAAATTACCTCAATTATCAAAACCTGTATTCAGGTAGCATAGTCCTCATAACATAAAGAAAAACTTTAAACATGCTCATACCTGTATTCAGGTAGCATAGTCCTCATAACATAAAGAAAAACTTTAAACATGCTCATACCGATAATAAACTGTCAAATATGCGACAAGTATACTATCAGTTATCAAGTTTATTGTGTAAACTACGTCTCACTTCCAAAAATACCCGGCAAGAGGTTTATGCGGCTTTACACACCTAAAAACAACAAAACAGTTACCGAGAACACAAGCAAACAACAAATAAGCCATTAAATAGTTCAAACGCTACGGCGCCATTAAACAATTCAAACGCTACGCGATTAGATAGTTCAAAATCGAAACCCTAGAAAGTCATCATCAAAATATTACTAAATATTAATCATAAATTCTGCAAATATTTATCAAAAGAAAAAACCGTAATAAGTACAATATAGATTAAAAATAATTAATGTGAGAAAAATAGTAAATGACAATTTTTTCTATTGTAGAGTGTTTTAGTAAAGGGCAAAAAGTTCAATCAATATTTTTAAGACCCTTCGTGCTTTTAATATGGTATAGATAACTACACTTTAATTTTATTACAAACCACAACTATAATTTTTTTTTTAATTACAATTCATAGCTATATTTTATAGATTTCGCGTGTATTCGAGATGTATTCAAGTATCTAATTATTGGTAGATTCATTAGGAGTATTATTATTTTTTGCTAGTGGATGTAAACAACATTGCAGAGATTTATAATTATTCAGTACCCTTATATAGCAACACATACGATAAAGCCAAAGATGGAAAATCGTGGATAATTGTACGGAGGAAAGGATCAAGATATCTAACGGTCTTGAGGCATCCACGTGTCAGTGTTCTGAAGGTGAAGCCGTTGATTTTGAGCTCAAAAAACGAGCCGACAATCAGTCCAAGCTGACACGTGGGAGAGTAGTCAATTAGTGGGGCCCACCAGGATACGTGTCGGCAAAGTAAAGCACGTTGCGCCCGGATTATCCGGGATCTATCTTTGCCGACAGCAAAGCCAGGTAGTCGGAAAGTTGATAAGTGAAAATGCAATTTCACCTCAGCTTTAGTTGATTAAAAATTAATAATAAATTAATGAAAATTATACATCGTGTAACTAATATATAAGAGGTATTTAAGTATAATAACTACACTTTTGTTATAAATATTATTATAATATTGTGATGTCTATCTTTATATAGAATTTTAGTACATTGTAGGGTTGTAATTTACTGCAAAGTCAATTCTCTCCTATAAATAGAGTTTCTTCATTGTATTTCATCCCTTATAAGAGAAATAAAGAATTCCTCTCTTCTCTCTTTCCCTATAATATTCTTCTTGCTTGCTTTATTATTTTATAACACGTTATCAGCACGAGTCTCTAACCTTTTATTAGGGTTTAGTCCATGTTAATACTACCGTCATCGGAAGCTTGACGGCAATGTCACCAGGGCTTATCCGAAATCAAGAGGGAAAGTAATGGTAAAACTGAGAACAATTCATGTAACTAAGGTATGTTTACAATTTTTCATGAGAACAAGCAATAAAATTCTATGATTTACTCCCAAAGTAGTAAACTCAGAGATCTGCTCCTGAAGTAGCAAGCTCAATAATATGCTTCTGAAGTAGCCAACTTTGAACTCTACTCCCGAAGTAGTAGAAATTTGAACTCTATTTCCAAAATAGTAAACTTTGAGCTATACCCCCGAAGTAGTAAGATTCGGAATTCTACTCCCGAAGTAGTAGGACCTAGAAATCTACTCCCGAAGAAGTTTACTCTTGAAGTAGTAAATATTCTGAAATCTACTCGTGAAGTAGTAGAACTTTGAAATTTACTTGATGTAGTATGACCTTGAAATTGACTTTCGGGGGGTAAACCTTTAAACTTTACTCCAAAGTAGTAAAACTCAAACTTTTACCCCTAAAGCAGAAAGAATCGGTAGTACACCTGAGACAGTAGTTTGAAGCAATGTTTTCTTTCACATGAGAAAAAATAATGAGCTATTAGAAAGTGCATCTAAATGATCAGGTTTAATTCCCCGAGGTGAATGAAAGAAATACCACAACTTACCTCCTTGGAAGAGATTGAATAATAAAAGATATACATATTATTTTTGTGATACGAATCATTGAAACACGTGCACATCGTACATAGTAAAAACATCTTGATCAATCTTATTCGAGACTTATTGACCGCGATCTTGGAGTATTTCTATGCAATTGTTTGTCTTATAGCATTTGGCTAATTTTGTGTTTTGGCAATGTTTGTCATGAAATCAAAGTGATTAGTTCTATGATGGCCTGCTAAAATTGTCTTGTGTAGTCATATTAACGACTATTTGTTTGGTTGCTTGGTGGTTATGTCATCAAAAGTCCACAGAGTGACTAGATATGTTCAAGAATGTGGGTTATTGTTTGTCTTCTTGCAATGTAATGATAGTAATAGTTGCTCATTCTAAGTAACCCATCCTTAGATGTATTGAGACTCCTCAGCTTAGTAATCTCAAGTTTAGAACTTCTTGTTTTCTAGAATCTGCCATTGTCCATTTCTACTCGTGCTCAATGTATTTTTTTCGATTTTCGGTGTAATATTTTTGATTATTTAGTGTCTACATTTGTGAAGTAATACAAGATAATTCATGATAGTTAAGACTTGTTGTAGTGGTTTGTTGTTAGCTTTGCGAATTACTTCTTTTTTATAGTACCAAATTGTTTATTTTGGTTATTGGAGTGATCAGTGGGTTAGTATAAAACAGCTCCAATGATCCATATGTGGACGAGAAAGAAGACAGATCTTGTTGAATGCTTTCTATTGTTTGTTATTAATTTTCCGGAAGGAAATTACAATTCATATATTTTTCGCTAAAGAAAAATTATAACTGTATAGTTGTCATTTTGATATAAAAGAAAAAAAAAATATTTAGATGTTAATTAGCTTCCCTGACGGAGAAGTTTAAAATCAAGTTCGTAACTTAATGTTTACTTTTCGTTATTTATGTATTCAGAATTGTTTTAAATGTTCATTTGGTTATTGTTTTATTTCATGACACCAGTAGTGTCTAAATTTGCTTTCAAGATACCAGAAGTATCTAAGCAATATTTGGTAGTACAAAATTAATGATCAAGGTCCAGAGGAGCCTAATTATTTGTCTACAAGAACCATGACACCAATAATGTTCGAACAATAAGTGATTATAGAGAATAAATTAAAGGCTCCTGAAGAACTTACATACTATTATGTAATTCGTTCTAGATTGTAATATACGAAGTTGTTATGATCGAAACACAAGTTGTAGTAAACCCGAAGTTTACTCAAATAAATGGCTATCATATTGAAGTTATAAATGATAGGAGGATCAAGTATCTTCAAAGTCATGGTTGGTAAGAAATATCTATGTGAAAGGTTACACGCCTTATTCTCCAAATTGTACTACAAATATAAGCATGATGAAATCACATGTCACGGTAAACCAGAAGTTTATTGGTATAAAAAAAAAAAAATTCATGTCATAGTAAACCAGAAGTTTACTAAAACAAATAGCACATGACATGGTAAACTTGAAGTTTACTATTATAAGAGTCGGCATGAGCGGTTTGGCTATCCCGATTCAAATATGATGTGCAAATTGAGTATTTGACATATATTGAAGAGCTAGAAGATTCTTCAAGGAATTATTTGTGTTGCTTGTTCCCATGATGAGCTTATTATCTTAAGCTAATGTTGGGATTGAATTCCCTAAATTTAAAAATATAAAAGGTGAATATGGGCCCGTTCAATTGCTATGTGATATCTTAAGTGCATCGATAAAGACAAATACATGTGCGTTTATTGTCAACCTGTAGTTTGACATATGCAAAGTTACTTGCTCAAAAATGATTGAGTTGAGGCGCAATTTTCAGATTATGTAATCAAGATAATTCATCTTGTTAATGCTAGTTTGTACCAAGTCAGTTTGGCGTTGAATGCCTCCGATAAATAGCTAAACCATTGCTTATGAGAACAAAGCTTCCACGTGGTGGTCCAGATATGATATATTGTATACAACATCATTTGTATGCTTGCACCAATAAATTATGATAATTCTCCCTTCACAATTGGTTCGTTAGGAACCGGATATTTCCATCTAATGATTTTTTTTGTGGTATATGATTAATTAATCTACCATGATGCACAAAGATGAATTCCCTAAAGAAGATGGATATATGTTAGTTTTTCTAACATAAGGGGGAGAGAATAAGCGGTGAGGAATATGTTATGAATTATCATTAGTGTGATCCTCATTCAAAAGATAATTCAACTCAAATGCAGAAGCATTTGCCGACCCAAAATTAATTTCTAATTTCAAATTGTAAAATGCTCCTATTAAATTCATGTCCCCGAAGGACGCAGTCTACAAAGACGCATGAAGCGTGGTAGACTAATCGGTTCCAAACGCAATAATCATTGAAAAGAAAGAGCAAAAATGATCAATGATCATTATAAGGAGGCAATGTGCTCTTGAAGAGCCTTCGACATAACACTTCATGAAACCTACGCGAGAGGTTTAGGTACCTAAAATAATGAAAGTGATGAGATCTCAATAAGTTATGTCACATTGCGAACCGATACAAATGATATATCGTCGATGATATCTTTGGTACAATATAGCGCAATATTGTAAAAGATTGTGAGGATCTAAATTCTACGTCTATTAAAGCATGCTAACGCAGAATTATTATCAAGTGAAATGACGCATCTTGAAAGCGTAAAGGTTATTGGACCTGTTATCCGGACACCGGAAGATGTCACATATTTAAATAGAAATAGATGTTGTCACGCCTTATATGAATTACTTGACAAAATTATATGAAAATTCCTGAAGAATTTCAAATGCCTGAAGCATATACATGTTGTAGAAATTTGTTCATAATTCTTATATGAATTAAGCAAGGTGAACGCGATTTTATCACCTTAATGAATATTTTCTGACTAAGGTCACAAATGACACTATTTATCCTTACGTCTTTGTGAAAATCAAAATCATTATATTGTTGGTGCAAGTTGATTACTTGAATATTATTGAAACTCTTGAAGAGTTCTCAAAAGTATATTATTTGTTAAAAGAAGTTGAAATGAGAAACTTGCGAATTCTTTGGTCTCAAGTGCCATATCTTTATGCAATTGATGCATTTATATATTTTGCTACGACTATAAGGGATTATAGTCATATGATGTTGGTCTACATGACAATCAAATCATATAAAGATAGCATCTATTTATAAAGCAAGTCGGAATACACTTGCAAAGTGATTTCAATAATATCATATACCAATGCAACTCTATCCAAAAGACAAGACGCAAAGATACATAGCTCAACTAAAGAGAGGATTCATAAAAAGCACAAGTCATGCTTCATCAAAGTTGTTCTTCACACACGAGCTCCGGTAATAATGGTGATATCAACGTGCAAGAGATTTGTTCGAGCGTTAATATGACCGATTTATTCATTAAGTCTATACCAACGCAACCAAGTCTATAGCAACTGCAACTCTCAAGTGAAGATGTGAAGATTCAAGTTTTTGGATTGAAGTTCTCATCAGGGGGAGTTAATACGCGTTGTACTCTTTTTCCCTTTCAAGGTTTTTGTCCCACTGGGTTTTTCCTTGTAAGGTTTTTAATGAGGCAACCAAATAGCGTATTATTAGAAATGTGTACTCTTTTCCTTCACTAGATTTTTTCCCATTGGGTTTTTTTCTAGTAAGGTTTTAATGAGACATATTATCTATCGAAATAGACATCAAGTGTTATAAATATTATTATAATATTGTGATGTCTATCTTTAGGAGAAATTTTAGGGTTTGCTAGGGTTTGTGACTTTGGCACCAAGTCAATTCTCTCCTATAAATAGAGAGGTTCTCTTCATTGTATTTCATCCCTCATAAGAGAAATAAAGAATTCCTCTCTTCTCTCTTTCCCTATAATATTCTTCTTGCTTGCTTTATTATTTTATAACAACTTTAACTTTATTACAAACCGTAGCTATAAAGTTTTTTTTTTTAATTACAATTCGTAGCTACGTTTTATAGATTTCGCGTGTATTCGAGATGTATTCAAATAAATAGTTAAAAAAATTGACTGTATTTTTGGACAAACTAGATATATTTGATTGTATGTGTTGTTTTATTGATCCATATACATATGTATTTGGCTGAGTGTGTTTTGGCAAAGTAGAGTATTTGATTGTATATATGTTGTTCGATTGATCTATTTACCTATGTATTTGGCTGATTATATTTTGGAATTATGTATTTGAATATGCCCGAACACACGCGAAACAGGTAAAACATAGCTACGAATTGTAATTACAAGAACAATAGCGATGGTTGGTTAGAAGCCTAGAAACTATAGTTGTTTATGTAAGTTACTCTAAATTAATACTATTAATTTTAAAAATAAATAATTACGTACTTGAATGAAAGCGTTACAATGCGATTGAATGAAAAAAGGTTATACAAATGACTTTGAAAGAATAATTTCATTGGTGGAAGGAAGCGAGAAGATTGTTCCATCTAGATGATCTGAAATGAATGCGGTCAAACAAAGAGGTGAAATAGCGGTATCTTTCTACCGTTACGAACGACATGTTTCGCCTGCTCCCTCCCCGTGTCTACTAAAGCTCATGCCATTGATTGTAAGCAATTACTGCGGGTAAAACGGTTGATAAATAATTTTTTATTAAATGATTGAAATCTTCCTTAAAACTATTTACATAGAATGTAAATTAAAAAGTAATTCTTCCGTAACAAGGGACGAATGACGAAAATAGTAGAGATATAGTTAAAAAGTTATATTTTTAGGAAGAGTATCCGGAGATTACAAAAACTTAACTTTTCAACATGTTATGTGAAATATTAAAATTAAAAGAGTTACCAAATATAGAAAGTGACCTTGTTTTGAAAACATACTAAAAAAAAGTAAGATAAACAAATTGAAATATAAAAAAATAATACTATATAAAAACTTGAGCTTTGTTTTATAAGCGGTCCGAAATTTTATAGGGAAAAGATTTTATACAAGAGAACATATATACTATATAGTAGTCCAAAATATATTATTGAGGGGAACATCAAGAATCACTAGATAAAACAACAACTCCCTTCTTACACACTCGCCCATTTGCACAAGTTTTGTCTTCATGTAATTGAATTCTGAAACATTTGTACGAAATGCTGTGTGGTGATTCGACACAGATAAATGAACCTCATACTTATATGTATATAGTTGGGCTAATTCAGTCAAAATTTACTCCTAATATGGTGTAATATTTTTTACTTAAAAGACAGTCTTCATGAGTTTTCTCAAAATGTGTCTCATGACAAAGTTTTTCTAGACATTATCGTTCGATCTATGTTCCACAAGACGCATCTTTTTTATGGGCTTATTTGGAGATTCGTTGCGTATCACTCATATTATCCGAGTATTCTTATGGCAATTAAAGCTCAGAAGCTAGCCTTTTCTTTTGTGCGGGCGTCTCCAAGCTATATCTTCGCTTGGTAAAAGTAGTAAATTGGGTCCCCGCCTCTCTCTCTTCCATATTCCATATTTTTCCGTTTAACCATACAGAGGCTCTTATATCAGTTATTTGTCTAATTCAGTCCAAAGATACTATTAATATAATGTGATATATTGTGCCTTTTGGACCAAGTCTGCACAATTTTTATCAAAAAGTCTTACAATTGTTGATAGTATTACTATATCTCTTATATGTGGCTTTATTTTCTTTTTAGCTATTAATGTGATGCTTTTGCTCGTATTTCCAAACTATACGTTTACCGTGTATAGATTTTCACTATTAGTGGATTTTGTCTTTTAATAGTATGTTAGTTACCATCTTTACTAAGTTACCACTAATGATAATACTCAATTATAATTAGCTTTTAAATGACCCAATTTTCTAAATACTTTTTATACCGTGAATAAAACTTAATCTCTTTGAAAAGACACCTCTTTCTTTTGTCTTTTTAATGGAGTCTGCACATAATCGAAGCACATCATAATTTATTGCTATGGATATTCATCTTCAAGATTTTTAGCAGCATGATCTTGCACCAAAACAAGCCAAATAGCCAACACCAAGATGACATGTTCATGGGGAGATTAATCAATAAATTAGACTATATAGCAAATATTAGCAAGGTGTGAGGAGTAAATTAAATACATGATATTAGTAAGCTGTCATAGTCTAAAACTTTATAAGATCTCAAAGGATCTATCTTAACGATATTTAAATCCCAAATCAAGATACAGGTGTTTTTGTCTTTTAGTTTAATAATAGATCTAGTTTGATTATATTATAAGTCAATAGCTAACTAATATTTCCCTTTCCATAGGCTCTTCTGTTATCCACTATTATCTTAAATTTGTCCTCTATAAAAGAACCAATAGTTGAATGTGATGCTACTTGTGCACCAAATAAAGAGGTGGTGGCCTGTGGGGGAACTATAGCTAATAAGGGGTTAAATTAACTTTCACTACAAAAAAGTATAGAAATGACAACAATTTTTTTTTATATTTGTGATAAGCTTAGTTTTATTGTTGGCAAAATGATTTCTTTATTACCAAAGAATTTAATTTTGTTGCCATAGTATTGATTATTGTTGCAAAAATACTTTTAAACAAAAAAAAAAAAAAAAGTTGTTGCACGTTGTTGCAATAACAGCTGTTGGGAAAAGTTCATGCAACAAAATATTTTTTTTTTGTCAAAAGTATTTTTTGCAACAATAATCAATCTAAGGCAACAAAAAATAATTTGTTGCCAAATATGTTTTTTCTTGTAGTGTTTCTAAATTAAGTAAATAAGAATCTAGAATGTTCAATAGTTCCAAGCATTTTTTGCTTCCATTTGGTGTATGATATTTGCATTGGGGGCGACTAACAAATCGATTTTGTATCTAGCGCTCGAACTAGAGACCTCTAATTAAGAATGGAAAAGTACATATCACTTTACCACAACTTTTGGTGGATAGTTTCCATGCATTACCATGACATTAAATCATGTATGGGATAAAGAGATAAAGCTAATGGTCACTTCATAGAGGAAAAAATGTCATTGTAAATACAATTTTGTTCTATGGGGTTTAAGTTATACAATGATAATATTGTAATAATTTTTGTATCACTTTAATTTAACATATTATAATATTATTAAAAAAGGAGAATTTTCGTCATACGTTTATGTTGGAAATCTAAAAATTTGTGGAAACGTTTCCGACGAGCGATATATAGCGATATTCTAACAGATTTCAGACGGAAATTTTCATCCATTCTTTTTTTGTTCTTCAGTAGCGATAACAAGTTACTTACTGTTCATTTATTCTAGACCAATCAATGCTATAAACAAGTTACTTACTGTTCATTTATTCTAGACCAATCAATGCTATAAAATAAATTTATGTAATTTTCTTTTAAGTAACTTCATTATGTAGATAATTTTTACGTTAGTGCGTAGAACTTAAACTCTTATTACATGTTTACACTATGTGTACATAAAAAAAACTTGCATGTTTAATGCGACCTTCCCAAAAAGCAATAAGATTTTTATATCAACATCTTAAGATTCAAGAACTTGCATGATTAGTGCCTTTTAATAAATTAAAAAAGAAATCTTTTTCTAAAGTGTTGGGCCAGGGCGTGGGTGGGTGAGTGGTGTAAATAGGCCCTTTTATTTCAAATCTTCGTTAGTGTTTTATAATAAACTTCAATAAAGATAAATCATGTCTTCCAGATTGAATTATGTCTAGAAAGTATGTAGTTATAATAAACTTCAAAATTTTGTTTTTGAATTTATGAAAAGATTGTAAAACAGAAAAGAAAAATAAAGAAGAAAGAAGAAAGAAGAGGAAAAAAGCATAACTAGCATGCATTTAGTTTTGAAATGAGAGGACTAAAAATATGTACGTAAATATACTACTCCATTATATAAGTTGTCAAACGCTATTATGATTTCTTCTGCTAGCAGCTGAAATTGCATTATCATTCACTCGCTATCTGCTTATATTCATCTGCTCAATCCAAATATGAAGTTAGACTTATGAATACCAAATATTGCCTTTTGAAAACAATTAAGAGAAGAACGTATATATTGACTACTAGTTTGTTCAAACAATCACTTTTTTTAATTTCATAAAGAGATTGTCAGGTTCAAGTTTCCTCCGAGCGTGAGATATTATACACTGTGTTTATGCAGTGGTTGGATAAAACACTCAACTGTGGTACAATTAGTTGGTTCAAATTATATTGGCATGCATAATACATAAATAGGCCCTCAAACTTTGCCTCAACTGGCAAGTATGCCTTCCAACTTTGGGTGTGCACAAGGAGACACCTCAACTTGTATAAAGTTGAACAAGTAAACACAAATATCGACGTGGAACTGACGTGACACATAAATTTTGAAGGTGCCACGTCGATGCTACATCGCTATGTAAATTAGGCGTTTCTTTCAACTTTATACAAGTTGAGGTGCCTACTTATGCACACCTAAAGTTGGAGGGCATACTTGCCAACTAAGGCCAAGTTTGAGGGCCTATTTATGTATTCTGCCAATTATATTCTAGCAACTTCAGAATAAAGATTTGAAAATCCTAGTTATGTCCGTCATGAATAGGTCATCTAAAAAATAATTACAACGATCTATCCATAAAAAGTTAAATTAATTACCCGGATAATAAGGCAAATTACTTGAACTGGTTAAAATACACATATACTAATTAATTAAACTAAGACCAGTACTTCATAATATAGACAAGGATGCATGGAAAATGTTCTAGTTTCATATTCTCCTATATGACTAACATAGTTTTTCTTATACTACATTACGATTTAACTTCAACTACACAATTATTAAATAAAAGGATAACCTAATGCATTGAGCTATCAAGTTCCCGCAATACGCTTTAAATTTGGGGAAACACAGGTCGATCACATTGGATCTTATATACACAACTTCATCTTGCATTTCTGCAAGAGCCTGCTTTCGCGGCCTGAACCTCCCGTCTTCATTAGCACTCAATTAGCACTACTAATATTTGTGTGTCCATAGAAATTTGCACTTGTACCACAATCAACACCTTCAGCCGCCATTGTCACTGCTATTTTCTGCTTATTATTATTTGTTGATGATGATGGTTTCTTCCTCTTCTTTTCATAACTAATCCCTCTTGACTTTGACTGAAAATCCCTCACTTCCCTTAAAAATAGCCTCACAGCTCTTGCCCCAAAAGGGTTCATTTCTGGCTTTCCACCATGTTCTTCATAAGCAGCTCTAAGCCTACCAATTAGTGCATCAAGGCTTCCCCAAGCTTGCCTTAAAGGACAAGGGCATGGTGCTGGTGGATTTGGTAGGCCAAAAAATGGACAATTGTGGTTGTGGACTTTGGTCTTCCCGAACTGGTCTAGGTACCTGTCGAAAACATAATTAAATAATGAAAATTTCTGATATCACCTTAAATGTGTGACCAAAAAGATTACTAAAAATAAGTCAATTTTTAGTTTTTGGCTGCGAGAAAATTAAAAGTTTTTCTGTCCAAAAAGGAAAAGATGACTTCGCTCAATTTTTAATATAAAAATTCTTCTCACTCAGATTAATTAACAAAATTGGATACCTCAAAGTTGATAATATCTCTAATTTGTGCAAAATGAGTCAATAACCTATTTCTAATAGTAAAAGTAAATGAGAAGTACTAAGCAGAGTCACACACATACGATGGTATCATTACTGCAGTGCATTCATATAACGTATACTTTATTCTTTGATGTATAATTATTTATTTAAAACTTTATTTTGAATATATTGATATATAAAATCGTATACTACACGACTCGCACACGTGCAACACACGTGCCAATAAACTAATAATTAATTAAATAAATGAAAATTTATGATATCGCCTTAAATGTGTGACGAAGAAGATTCCAAAAAAATAAGTCAATTTTAGTTTTTGGTTGCGAGAAAATTAAAAAAATTTTCTGCCCAGAAGGGAAAAGATGACTTCGCTTGGTTTTTAATATAAAAAAATTTCTCACTCATATTAATTAGCAAAATTGGATACTTCAAAGTTGATAATATTTCTAATTTGTGCAAAATGAGTCACTAACCTATCTCTAATAAATGAGAGAGTCACACACATACGATGGTACCATTACTGTGATCAATCACATAAACTTATACTTTGTAATTACTTATTACAAAATTTTATTTTTAAATATATTGATATTATTTAATAAAATTGTATACGACGTGACTTATTACACATGTGCAACGCACGTGCCGGAAAACTACTAATTAATTAAATAATAGATTTATGATATCGCCTTAAATATGTGACGAAGAAGATTCCAAAAAGTAAGTCAATTTTTAGTTTTTTGGTTGCGAGAAAATTAAAAGGTTTTCCTGCTCAGAAGGGGAAAGATGACTTCGCTTTCCCACTCATATTAATAGCAAAATTGGATACTTCAAAGTTGATAATATTTCTAATTCGTGCAAAATGAGTCAAAAACCTATCTCTAATAATTGAGAAGTACTAAGAAGTGTCCTACACAAACAATGGTATCATTACGGTAATCATTCACATAAACTTATACTTTATTCTTTCATGAATAATTATTCATTCAAAACTTTGTTTCAAATATATTAATTATAAAATCGCATACCACATGTCTCGGTACACACGTGCAATGCACGTGCCGACAAACTAGTAATTAATTAAATAAATGAAAATTTATAATATTGCCTTAATGTGTGACGAAGAAAATTCCGAAAAAGTTAGTCAATTTTTAGCTTTTGGTTGCGAGAAAATTAAAAGTTTTTTCTGCCCAGAAGGGAAAAGATAACTTCACTCACTTTTTGACAAAAGTAAATTGAATGGAAATGTACGCTATCACAAGTTGAAATTCTGACGGAAAATGTTTTCAGAAAAATAAGTCAATTTTCTAGTTTTTAGTTACTGAAAAATATTTTTTCAGAGAAAACATTTATTTTCTGCCCAGAAGAGAAAAAATGACTCCACTCACTTTTCGGTAGAAGTAAATTAAATGAAATGTAGGCTATCACATTGAAAGTGGTGGAAAACATGTTTCAGAAATAAATAAGTCAATTTTCTGATTTTGGGTCGCCGAAAAATATTTTTCCAAGAAATGTTTGCTGCCCAGAAGAAGAAAGATGATGAATTGCCTCACTTTTGAGCGAAAATCATATTTCTTCATGATCAGGGGCAGAACTAGGTTTCTGCTTATCGGTTCGGCAGAATCTGACAGTTTCAACCCAATTATTATTTGTATTTGAAAAATCGATTTATTAATAATTTAGAAATCAGTAAATTGCTTTTGTTAGAATTTCAGAATCCATAAACTTAAAATCTTTGTTTCGCCTTTGTTCACGATTATCTTAAATATTAATTTTGTATCACACTTAAACATCATCATCAATCTTTATAACTTAAAATCTTCATAAAACACTATCCAGTGTGCTATAATATTTGATCAATCTTTAAATAATATATTTTTGCTCTACCTAACCATCGGAAAACATTTTTCAGAATATATGTCATTCTCCAGAAATATATTTTCAGGAAAATGACCACTTTTGTCATACCAAATAACATTCTAATAGCTACTTAAACTTTTAAACGAGACGATCACACAATTTAACGATATGTACCTGAGGAATTCAAGGACATGTGCACTAGTGCAGTGAGGAAGTGAAAGCGGAGGGTGCTGGTTACTCAAGTACTGGCAGAAAGTGTTCCAATCGCGACGTTTCTGATTCTCATAGCGACTCAAAGGAGGAGCCGAGGACGCAATCATGGTAGTACCATCAGCATGAATTTTTGTACCTTGTAGCATGTTTGTACCTTGAACCATGTTGTTACCTGAACTGAAATTATTTCCTTGTGGTGTAACAAAATCCATTCCCAAAAAAAAAAAAAAAAAAGAGAAAAAACCCTTTTTTCTTTTTCACTTCTAGTGTTTTCTACTCAGATCTTATAATAGGTTTTGAAGAAAAATATGGGGTTGTGAAGAGAAGTCAATGAAAAAGGTTGATTCTTGAAAGTATTATAACTTTGTTATATATAGATACAAGTCGGGGGTTAGTATTTACTTCAGATATGGTTAGTAGTAGTAAGAGGAAATGGCAAAAGGACAATGTGGAAATTAATTGTGTTTAAAAATGGTTACAGTAGTAATAATAATCTCTAGAAAATGTGAAGGTTTAGAAGACAAAAATGGCAAAGATCAATCAATAGCAGTAAATATCGAGCCGAGACGAGTCGAATTGTAGTGGATGGACTATAGAGCTAACAATAAAACCTAACTGAGCTGAGCTGAGCCGAACTGAAGTAGATTGAGTAGTAGAGCTAGAAATCTTAAAGTTTAAGTTTGTTAATTAAAAGGTCAAGAGTGGAAAAACCGAGTTGAACTGATCGAGCTGGATTGAGTATACTAGAACTAGATATCTTGAAAGAGCTTGAGTTTGTTAACTAAAAGTGTGAAAAAAATCAAGTTGAGCTGAGCCGAGCTGAAATGACCCCGAATTGAATAGTAGAAGCTAGAAATCTTGAAAGAGTTTGAGTTTGTTAAGCAAAAGATAGAAAAAAATTAAGTTGAACTCAGCTGGATTGATTACTAAAGCGAAAAATCTTAAAAAGTGATTGAGTTTATTAAGTAAGAGAGAGAATAAAATCAAGCTGAGCTGAACTGAATCGAACTGAAGTGAAGTGAATTGAGTACTAGTTAGAACTAGAAATCTTGAAAGAGTCTGAGTTTTGTTGAATGATAAAGAGAGAAATATAATTACCCTAAAAGATGAAGAGATGATGTTGATGAGATTTTCTTTCCAAGAAGAGGGGCAACAAGAAGAAGAAGAGGGACATTGGCCATATTTGTGTGTGAGATTTTGGGATATAGTAATCGAGATGTGAAAAATAGAAGGGAGTAATGATTGAAGATAGTGGCATTTGGGGAAAGACGGTATTTTTGCAAGAAAGGGAAAGCTTTAATTTTAGCATTGATTTGAAGTGATTGGAGGAAGCAGTACTCTCTGATAATGTGTATATGTACGACCACCTAAGTTATTGATACTATATATGTATATTATAATAGCAGTAAACTAGTAGTAGTACTAGATCTATACTAATAAGAGGTTCGTTTGGTTGATGGATTAATTATGCAGAAAATAAATTATACGGAGATTTTATACAAAAAATAAATAATAACACAACTACTTAATTAGTATATTTCTTATATTTGGTTTATATTAGACTAAACATGAGATATACAAGATACTAAAGAATGTGTTTCGCTTGATCTGGATAATTAAAAAAAAAAAAAAAAGAATTCTAACATTCTCTTTTTAATTTTTTTTTGGGAGAAAAGCTTTGGAGAAGGCAGGGGCGGACCCATGTATTAGTTTTTGTGCTTCGAGCACTAATTAACCGCGCATGATACTTTAAGTTAGATATAGAAAATATTGAAATTTTGGTATAAAATAATAAATAAGCCTAAAGTAATAAAAGATCTTGAGTCTTCGATTAAAAGGTGATAGCCTTTAAGATAAGCCATGGAGTAGCTTAGTTTAAATCCTACTCAAAGCTATATATTTTTGTTGATTTTAATGTAGACCTGCACCATCAATCTAGTCCGCCATGAGAAGACCAAGGTGTCACGATTAATAATTCGGATTATCTTTTTCACAAAACATATGACAAAATAATCTCACTGTTTATCTTCTATCATAATCTCTTATCTCATAAACCAAACGACCCCTTAGCAAGAAACGACACACACAAATGTTTAGAGTACTAACAATAATTATCCGATGCCCACTTTGAAGCTGTCATGCTAATGTAGTTTCTTGCTAGGAAGTTTCACTTGGGGATAAAAAGTTCTCTATCGAATATGATTGTATTTTCCAAATATTTAGTTTAGGCTGAAGGAGTATGTACCACCCACACCATAACCTTTAGTGGTGGCATTTAATTTTTAAATTAATACTCCCTTTGTCACTTTTATGTAAAAAACTTTTGAATCTTGTAAACTTATTGAACTAATTAACTGTAATTTACATACTAAGAAAAAACCCTTTAAATATTGTGGTCTAAAATATGTCATGTTATAAGAAAAAGTGTCAGTATAATGAGAACGATCATGTACTATTATTACTTGTTTAGTTAACCATAGTAGTATTGACCTATAATAAAAGAGGAAATAAAGCAACAAATAAATCCAGGAAACTTCGTGGCAGATAAAATAAAAAGTACTTACTACTTAATCCAAAAATCTTGAAGTAACATTCATCCTTTCAGAGAAACAACGTAATTTCATTTCAGATGGATCTTGTCTCCAACAAGTTCTGTTTACTGTTTTCAACTTTTTGTTATTAGTGAGTGTCAGCATACTATTTCAATTGCTTGCTTGAGCTGCTTTTAAAATTCATAACATGTTCTGTATAAGGAATATTTGATATCATCGGATTATCTTTATATGTTATAGCAGGTAATTTATACTATTATTTTTAACATTCAATTCTCATATTTAAAGAAACTTATATGTAAATATCTTCTGAATAACTTGATGGTATAAAAAATTCTATTCACTGATGATGTATAACTTAAACTCTAACGTTTATGATTCATTTTTAAAGATTTATATATGTATGTATTTGCATACAAAAAAAAATTTAATTGGTAAAACAGAATGGTACTCCTATAAACAGGCTGAGATTTCTTCGTCAAAAAACTATGTTAACTAACTAATCCATTTTTCGAAATTCGTTAATGATGCGCAATCCAAAATTAAGGGATTTAGCTATCGTTTGTTATTTTCGTTATTCGGATTTAGTTTATTATTCGTTATTCGGGATTTAGCTTATTGTTCGTTATTCGTTAATGGATTATTTTGGTAGAATACCCACTTTTAAAGTTATTTAAGTTGACTCAATTAGTTGGGTGTTGAAGGGTATAACGAAAAAAAAATTAAAAAATAATTGATTATGAATTAATATTTTGTTAATTGATTATGGATTAGTAATTTGTTAATTTTTTACTTATTGTTAATTTATTTATTTGTGAAATTGTCAAAATAAAGTTACGCATTAATATAAAAATAACACGAAACCCTAAAACATAAATAACTTAAAGCTAATGATAACAAGTCTTCAAACAAATGGACTTTACACTTTTCAAACTACCAAAATAATTGATCCATAGATTCTATTTGGAAATTCATTATTAAATACAAAAATAATAGGGTTCTATATAAAATATTCAAGTTTTGAGTCTGAATGATTAATTTATACAAAGTATGTAAAAAAGTGTGAAAGAAAGGAAGGAAGGAAAAAGAAAGAAAGAAAAAACTTTAACGCATCACAAAGGTTAACGTCCGTCTCCGCAGCCTTTACGACGGGTATTTTTTTTTTCCAAAAAAATTAAAAATTATTACCATACCTTTTTTTTTTTGGGGTTATTTTTGATTTAAATTGAGATAGTCATTAACTATAAACAAAAGTAAATAGAACATATTCCAATTAAAAAATGACCGCGCGCACTTAAATTTATTTACACTATCATGTCATTTGAAATTCATCCAATTAAAACATTCGTTGGTCAACAATTTCAAATAAATTAAAAAACACGTCACAAAGGTTTAATGAATTTGATTATATTAGTGGATTATACAATATATAATAAAAAAGGAACATTATATTTGGATATACATTTCAGTATTCACTGATCTATCGATGTAAAAATCATAACACATCTAAATTTTCGATCAATCACTCATAAATCGGTCAATTCATACCTGAAACTTGAGATGGCACCAGTCACTATTATTTGGAGTTGCCACAACACATTTAACTCTTCAGGTATGACAATAATGGCACATGCAATAAATAAAAGGACAAAATTGATTCAATAAGCCCATTATCAGTCTAAAATCTCTACCTTCCAAATCCCCTAAATTTAAGTCCAAAATGAATTTCCAGACAAATATCCAAATTTGATTTCGTAGTGACACATATAACATAACAACCAACAAGTAATTGATCCATAGATTCTATTAACTCTTGTTTAGTTGGTGAAGCAAATAATGGGATGAAATAGATGCAACTGTTCTAGGCAATAACATAACGAGGTCAGAGGCAAAGCAGAAATTTTAATTTATGGGTTTTAATCACTTTTTTTACTTATTGAATTCTGAATAAATTATTGATACATATTAAACAAAAAAATTAACATAAAAACAAAGTTTGAGCCTAAACTACTAGGTTTGCCAAACTTTTACCCACAATATTGGCTCCGGCCTTGAGGGAGATTGCAAAATAGAGTTACTTATGTTTACCGTCTTCAACAGGCATGCTAGTGAAGACTTGAACTGGAATTTGTCTGCTTTCTCCTCTCGTATTTCTATATTACCAAAAAATAAAAACAAATTATTATTACATCTTAATCTGAAACTAATCGAATTATATATTTAAAAGGGACTTGAAATAAGAAATTCTTTTGTGAAAACTGATGATATGTTATTGCCACTAATTACAAATTAAGGAGAGGCTTCAGGGATTTAAAAAAAAAAAAAAGATTGCGTTCACGGTGGGACTCGAACCCACAATCTCCCGCTCCGGAGGCGAGCGCCTTATCCATTAGGCCACGCGAACCCTTTGAGCTAACAGGCTCAAACTTTCTTACTCTTACACTACCTCTGGTTTTTTTTTCCTTTTATTACGTAGCGCGGGGGGGGGGAGGGGGGGGGGAAATGTGGGGAGGGGGATTAAAAATGGGGATTCGAACCTCACCATTTTTAATAAAATAGGGAACCAACTAAGAAAGAGATAATAAATAAATAAAAAATTAAAATAAGTGTCCACATAGCCTTTTATGTGATAATTTCAATAATATACATTCCAAAGATAAAATATTACATCCACGTAGCCATATTTTCAACGACATCCGCATAGCCAACTATCTTTTTTGCAACAGTGTTATACAAGTTTTAATACACTTCCGTAGACGATGTCTTTTCTCTATAAAGTATAAACCCTGTATAAAAGGGTCATTTCGGGTAATATTAGAAATACGGGCCATTTTGGGTAAATATCTCCAAATAGACATAGAGTGTTATTTTCCCTTGGTTTAAAATAAGTGTCCACTTACATAATCAAGAAGGAATAATTAGATTTATTTTCCCAAATTTTCCCCTACTTACTCAAGGCAAAAATTAGACAAGTGTTTCATTAATTAAGGGTAGTTTTGTCCAAAGACTTACTATTTCTTTATAGAGTTAGTGTTTTCTTACCGTAGGAATTAGTGTTTTCTGAATGGGTATAAAAAATAAGTGGCACTTGTTTTGAATAGGAGGGAGTATTTGTTTAAAAGTTGTTGCCCGCCTCATTTTTTTTTGAACTAGAAAGCATTAAGCTAAGGTGTTAGATGTTGAACCTCGGCTTGTTTTCTCTTTCAAAACGCTGTCTAGGAAGTGCCAAAATTTCATGTTTATTCTCTCCGCTAAACCCCCTTAGCTTGGTATTTATAGTTTTTGGGCATGGGGAGTAGCTTGTACGTCGCACGAGCATCACACAACAGGGCCTCGCTCTATGCTTGCGCTTTGCCTTGGTTTTGCGCGGGTGGCCTGGTGCTGTTGCCTTCTTCTAGTGTGATTGTTGTGTGATGAGGCTTAAATGTGCTGTTCATTTAGGGACTTATTCACAATAACAACATACCCAGTATAATCTCACAAGTGGAGTACAGGGAAGGCCGGGACTTTTTCCTCCAATATTAATTCCGGACATTCCATGCTATGGCCATGTGGCGCACACCCATAGCATGATCCAGACAATTTTTCTTCAACTTTGTCCGTTTTGATTGTTTAATCGCTCCAAAGCCTAAACTTATTTCCAGTCTAGTTAAGAACGGGGCGTTACAGATTAATCATATTTACTGTCAGTATTTTAATTAGATTGCACGAAAGGAGTGAATTCCATTCTCGTAAAAATATAAATAGTTTTAGTTTAATGAAAATTAACTCTCATTCAACTTTGCTTAACACGCTGCTAGAGTACTAACTTCAAGCAAGGTCACAACATCAAGAAAGCTCCAATATATGTGATTTTGCTGTTCTGTTTCATTCATTTAACTTCAGAAGTTGGCTTTTCACTGTAAGATTGGACTCGAAAAATCCCAACAATCTCAAATTACTAGACGATAATATAAACAGGTACACATCTCGTGGAAATACAACTCTCATAAATAATTAGAGGCGGGTCTAGAAGCGATTTCTGTGGATTCAACCCCATTGAGAATTTCGCCTCGAACTTCTATGTATACATATGCGAAAAAACTTAAAATGTATACATATAATAAAAATCACACTTAGCTTACTACTGACTATAGATACTGGATTCGACGCTGACTCTCAAACGTTGTTTCCTGAATTCATGAAGATGTTATACCAAAAAACCATATCATTGCTGAAACTAGTCATGTCCCCATGTCCATTTGTAGAATATTGCATGCTCTCCTCCTTGTTTGATTGAGTGTCATGAGAACTTGAATTATTCTCTTGAAGATCTTCATCATGACAATAAGTTGGATGGTGGGCAACAATATTTTGAGAATCTTGATAATAATTTGAAGAAAGATGGTGCTCAATTTTTAGTGCTGAACATTTAGGCATCATTTCATGGCTTCTCTTGGTAGTTGTAGTAGATGGTAGATCATTTTGTTGTATTAATTCCAACTTTTTCTTCAAGTGAGTGTGCCAGAAATTCTTTATTTCATTATCTGTTCTTCCAGGCAGCCTTGATGCAATTGCTGACCATCTGAAAATAAGAAACAAATAGGAAAAACTCACTTTTAATTTATTGCAACATAACATACGAAAATATATGCCAGACCTCTCAATTTTTTCTTGCTTATATTTTTTTTTTATTATTTTATGAAATGTTCATTTGTCTATAGTTGTTATGATGTTAGCACCCCTTCATTTGTCTTGACGTAGTTGTGTTAAATGAAGATGATATATGTGTGGGTGCGAACGTGTGCTAGGATTAGATAGCTAGCGGCCTAACACAAGATTTTGTGCAAGTAATGTCGGCCTATTATCACAATTCGACTTTATAGCAAGTGTAGGTCTAAGACTATGATAGTCTTAAGGCTTTAATTTCTACTATCTTAAATTGATTTTAGCTCTCTATTGTTTTCAGGCGATGTCAGGTCAGTGTGTGTGCACACACGCATATATTGTTTTGAAAACAAATCAAAATAGATAAGAATTTTTGTGCAAGAGTGTCGGACTCCACTTGCGGGATTACACGGGGTATGTTGTTGTTGTAGTAGTAGTGTCGGATGATACCTCTTAATTATTAAAGGGTGTTTCTATCAATTACATTAGATTCAAATTCATGTAACATAAGATATCAAAAAATATATGCACGCGAACACGTTGTCATCATATAACAAAGTAGACGCTCGAAATCCAATGAGAATAATTTATTGCGCCAACTAAAGCTTTGACTGTGAGAGTAACCTTGTCATAAGATAACAAAGTAGATTTCGCCCCAGCACCCTCCACCCCCCCACCCTCCCGCCCTCTCCTTAGGGAAGGTTGACAATAGCAAGGAACCCTAGAGCCATGCCGTGCCATGAAATGCATATTTTTACCGAATCTAAATTATATATACTGTCAGAGTAAGAAATTTTTTACACTATTAGGTAGTTCCTAGCCAGCTAGTAGCTAGTATATATATAGTGGCATGCATGGACAAGAAATTACGAGGAAGGCTACAAAAAGGAACAAGGCCCAAAGTGAAAAAATTCAAAAGAAGCGTGCTCCAGTTTTGTCTGATGATATAATTTGAAGAAATACAATATGAGAATGAATATTCTTGTTATTCTTGTACCTGTTTCCAAGAAGTTGATGTAGCTTAATGATGGTTTCTTCTTCTTCCTCACTAAAGTTTCCTCGTTTGATGTCTGGCCTTAAGTAATTTATCCACCTTAGTCTGCAACTTTTTCCACACCTTAATAAACCTAAACAAAAGTTGTAAACCAAAAAATGGAAAGAGAGATATAGATCATACTCAATAAAAAAAAAAAAAAAAAACTAAAATAAAAAAGAAAACTAATCTTCTTTAGAAGAAATTTAGTTAATCTTTATTCTTCCGTCCTTCTAAATGCAAAGAAAATCAAGAAAATAAGTTCTGCTCATTGATACTATGTAGGAATATATTTTGCACATATCATTAGGTTAAGTTGATCTTACAACAACGAGTAGCTCTTTATAACGATTATAATGTAAGTAATAACCTATTATCCAGTTAACAATCTGATGGTGTGAAAATTCTTGTACATTATCATATGTGCATAGAATTTAAACTACTCCAAAACAAATCAAGAAGGAAAAAGAATTACACAAGAAAGCCAAGTTGAAAAGAATCATTTATCATGTACTCACCAGCTTGTTTAGGAAGTGCCCTCCAATTTTCATGTCCATATTTTTTAATGAAAGATATCAAAATTTGATCTTCTTCTGGAGTCCATGGCCCTTTCTTTAATCCCATTTTCTCACAACAAGGTGCCCTCACCATTTTGGCTAATTGCTTAATATCACCCTTTCTCTCTTGCTCTCTCTCTAGATAATACAAATATTATGATGAGGAGAACAAGGCTAAATGAAAAGGGGGTGAAAGAAAAGGCCAACTATAATTAGTACATATAAAAACTTTAAAACGTGGAAAAGATGGTCTACTTTTGTGTTTGCAAAAAGTTTCTACTGCAGTGGTACTGTGTGTCTATTTCTCTGTCTCAAGCAATTCTTCTTGTCTTCTTATTTTTATTTGTGACCGTTTATCACTAAGATTTGGCATTGGATTTTCCTCTCAAACTAATTATTACATAGAGAAAGATGGCAGTAGTTTCCTCATCGAGTTTAATAGCTTGTTTGATCAAGTTTTTGAAAAGTTAAAAATATTTATTTTAAAAAATTAAGGTGTTTGATTAAGCTTTTCTAATTGAATAGTAGGAAAAGCTGTTTTTAAAAAATAAAAAAATCGTTATTTCCCGAAGCACTTTCCGAGAGAAGCGCAAACTTATGTTCTAACAACAGCAACATACCAAGTGTTTTTCCATGGGTGGGTTATGGGGAGGGTAGAGTGTACGCATGCTTTATTCCTATTCTCGTGGAGATAGAACTAGAAGTGTTTTTCAAATTGATAGTTTAATAAAAATTGATACTTTTGACGGAACACTTTTTAAATTAAGTAGATTTTGAAAGATTGACCAAACAGGCTATAAGTGCAATGTATATAAAAAAGATTTACACCGTGAACAAATTAATTATAAGATAAATTTTTATGAAATAATATTTTACACAATTTGTTAGTGCAACTGCACATAACTTAAATGCTTTTTATGTAAGAGCTAAATATATTTCTCACATGCTGGACAATTTCTTGGTTGTTTCTTTGGGCTGCAAATGTCCTTTCCATTAGTAACACTTTTTTCGATGTGTTATGAGTCAAAATTTGCGTGCGCCTCGGCCCACAAAGCCATATTTTTCTCATTCTGCCGCCTGTCTAAAGTATCCAACATTAGAGCCTGTTTGGATGGGCTTAAAACAAGCCGCTTATAAATTGAAAACAGCTTATAAGTCAAAAAAATAAATTGGGATAGTTTAATTTACTTTTTTGGCTTATAAGCTACTTTAAATAAGTTAAGCCAAACGAATTCAATTAATTTTTTGAACTTATTTTAAGCATAAAATAATTTTAAACTAGCCAATCAAACACTAAAAAAAAACTGAAAACAACTTATAGGCAAGAATCGATAAGCCAATCCAAACGGGTTCTGTGACTCATGTGTTCTTTTTCTTCTTGTTGGTGAAAAGAAGAGAAAAGTGTTATATTTTCCTTTTGTTTTAAAGAGGATTTTGATAGATTTTATATAATTATTATGAAATCCACAAAAAGTTATTACTTGTTTTTTTAGCACCCCTACTCTTACTCGAGTGGCATAGGACATGAGGTCGCAAGCTATGTCAACATAGTGTCACACCTCGTCTCATATATGATTCAAGGCTGAGCTTATGGGACTTTAAGCAGTAGTTTATGTCCCAAATTGATGTTTGTTTTGTATTATTTTTAAGCAGCAGTAGTGAATTTAAAGGTGTGGCTTAGCGGCCAAGAAAGTTAGATGAAAATTGTAGGGCTTAAATCTCATTATACGTAAAAAGATATTATAGGCAATTTTTTACGATTTGTCTTAGCATTGTGAGCGAGTTACCTTAGTAGAAGGTAACATATACTTGGTGGAATGGTCCGAGCAATAGTGGAGCCACCCTCATCCAAGGGGTCCAATTGATACTCCTAGTCCTTCGTTAGAAAGTTACATTGTATAAATATGTAACTTTTTATGTTTATAAACACTTAACTTTTTCGTCCCTTTATTTCTTTATTTTCTTAACTTTTATTAGTGAAAATTCCGACTCTATTATTAAATTTGAGAGGTAAAAAGCCAGCTTGAATACCATTGTCAAAATTTCATTATTAAAGTATTTGAATGTTGACATATAAGTAGTTTAGATTAGGACCACAAGAGAAAAAGAGAAAAAAAAAAAGAAAAAAAAAAAGGGAATGACATTTAGGTCAACGAACCATAATCAATATTTGACTCGAATGTGTACCATAGAATGTCCCGTGTAAAGCACTATATAGTCTATATATATGACTATAAAAAAAGTAGACCCATCACTCTCACTATGAAAAGCACACTGCTATTTTCCAGATTGTGCAAATCTATATTTTTGCCGACACTAATTGAATTCAACAAAGTAAGCTTACCTAAAGACTTTTTGGGATGAAAAGATAGCCGAATGACTCGATAGACACCTTTACTTATTCTATTTTGACATCCTATACTATATTTATTTATCTTAATAAATTCACTGAATATATAAAGTTATTAATTTAGAATATAATAATAACTTAAAAGAACTAAAATCTTGGATCTACAAACTTCAATCTTGATAGTACCACCTCTACTTGCATTCTTTACTCTATATCACATATTATTGTGATTTTAAGGTGTGAATGAAAAATAAGGAAAGCTATCTTTTGGAGTGTATCCAAAAGGCACCTTTTGAATTGCACCTCTCCATCACACCCTTTCATTGTGTATAAATTTAAAGGCTTTGCCTCAAATTTAGGAGACCATAAATTTGAATTTTTCTCCAATCTAAATTATTCTTTGCATTTGTTTTCAAAATAAAATTATGAGAAATGATTTGTTGCTAAATTTGCATTATGTGTTGGTGGGGTTTGAGGATCACATACGCCATCAATAAGATATTCATTTTATTCTCCGTGCATCTACATAACCGCATCAAAGATTAAATTTCTTAAGGACACATAGGGAATTCTGTAGATTTGGATATTGTTTATGTCATTTTGTTTTCTCGATTTTATTATAATATTGTTTCGTCGTCCATTGTTTTACTAGCAACGTTTGTTGTTTTGGGTACCGTTTGAATAACAAGCTTAACGAATTTAATTTTTTACTGGTATTAATTTTCTGTGTTCTGTTTGTTGGAGACTAAACAAGAAATAGAATTATTTATCGGCACAATCGTGACATGTGGCGTGGAAAAATGAAAGACCTTTCTGGACTAAAAAATGGAATAGTTTTTCATGCAAGGATTTGGCTTTCGATCTTTGTCCCTGTCGGCAATGCTGAGAGATGAGAACTGCTTGCTTATCCAATTGTAGGTTTATATGACAAATTTGCATGTTTTCTTTGTCTGTGTGCACTCGTCATTATACGGAGAAAATCAAAAGAAATTCTTTTCCTTTGCTTGAAAATTAGTTTGTTTTCTCTCCATGTAATCTAACAGTGAAGACATCTCAAAGTTAAAAACTCATTCTATGTGTTTTAAGTGATGATCTCTAGCAGTGGTCTAAGAAAGTATTGTGCAGTGTGATTGAAATGTACATGTGTGTATATTTATTATTTTAAGTGTGTCAATGGAAGACACAAATGAAAAAAAAAAAAAAAAAACTCTTTTCAGAAAGTGTGGAATCCAATGGTGGAAGTGTTTTCCTTTATAATCTACCTAGAAAGAAAATCACTCTTTTCAAAAAGAAGGAAAATAAAGTACTCTTTGTGGAGACTAAAAATTTTGTGGTTTTCTACTCCACTGTTTGGAGATTAAAATCTGTGTGATTTTCTACTCTAAGTTACCACTCGATTTAAAGAATATAAATTTTTTTATTGAGTTAGTAAATTCGGTTTAAAGAATATTAAAACTTTGCCGAAGTTAGTAAATTGTGTTGGTTTGAAGAAATAATATCTTCGATGATTCTCATTGTTTTGAAGGATACTTTTTTTTGCATAAATAAAAGTACTTTTTCCTAAGATAAAAAGAATTTTTTTTTCAGGAATAAAAAGTTACTTCTTTGGAAACTAAAATCTTTGAATTTTCTACTCAAGTTTTGAGACTAAACTTTCCGTAACTTTCTACTCATTTGGTTACTCGATTTGAAAATATAAAAACTACATCGACTATATATAAGTTTCTACATTCAGTTTGAAGATATAAAAACTTCACTGATTTATCAAAATCTGCTTGTGCCAGAAATTATTCGGTTTGAAGATGTAAAAACTTCACTGTTTTATTCTCTAGTTAAGAGAAGAGAAAGATTATAATCGTAAGGATGTTCATTGCATTATGTGGCATGAATGGCTGATAGAGATGGAAATTAAAGAAAAATTCTAATGGAGTTTTAAAGTGTGAACGGGCAAGTTTTTCTATAACTCCTTGTGATTATCCTTACTATTACAAAATTCAGTGGATAAGGATTTATATGAAGAGGATCATATTAATTTCTTGACATTAAATCTGTCCGTGTCATCTATGTTCATGGCAAATTCTTCTTCATCACTCTCGTTCCCTATTTCCTTAACAATCTCAAAGAGATTCAGGCCATCAATTTCTTATTGATAATCTAAGTGTTGATAAAGTGGTTATGATGCAAGGAGCAGGAGTAAATGATATACATATAGTTTTTGTATATATAATAGGGAGATTATAGTGACAATTGACACTTATGTTAATGATTTCTTGTAAAACTTTATTGCGGGCTGATTTCTTTAGTTCAAGTTTTACCAATGAGTGACTAGTACGTACTAGTACCGATTCACTAGAACTAAGTGCATAGGTCTTTAATGATGATGTTGCACTGTGAAGGAACAATTTAACATAGATGGTAAATGCCTTATAAACAAGTCCTGGTTTACCCTAGAACTTGTGGGGGGAAGCTATCTTAGCGGCTAGCCAAATACTCAATCAAGTACTCCATAGCAAAACACAATCTATTCTGTATGGAAAATAGAAAGGTAAAAAGCCCAATTTGAAATACTTCAAAGTGTGGGGGTGTTTGGCCAAGTGCAAGTTCCTAAACCCAAAAGCGTAAAAATAGAACCTAAAACCATTGATTGTTTTTTCATACACGAATAGTAAAACATGTCGATTACTGGTTCACAAACCAGAAAATCCCGATGTTCATGTGAATACGGTAATTAAATCAAATAATGTTGACTTCTTTAAAAATATATATCTGAATAAAAAGGAATGTGAGTCGTCTAGCGAAGGATCTAAACAACCTCGGGAAGAAACAAAGGAAGATGTTCCTGATGAGAGAAATCCAACATGTAGCCAATGTCAAAGGACATCTACTTCCTTTGAACCATATTTCTAGCATTTTTGTTGGAAAATGAGCCTCGAACTTTCAATGAAACTATGTCCTAATTGGATGCTCAATTTTGAAAAGAGGCAATCAATAGTGAGATGACTTCATATTGGACCACCATACATGGGAGTTGGTCGATCTTCCACCGGGAACAAAACCTGTAGGTTCCAAATGGATATTTAGAAGGAAGATGAAAGATGATGGTGCTATTGACAAATATAAGACAAGACTTGTTGTTAAAGGATTCAGAAAACGAGAAGGTCTTGATTATTTTGACACATACTCACCAGTAACAAGAATAACGTCTATTCAGGTGTTAATAGTTTTAGTTGTTGTGTATGGTCTTGAAATCCATCAAATGGACATTCAGACAACTTTCTTAAATGGAGATTTAGATGAAGAAATCTACATGGAACAACCCGAAGAGTTTGAAGTTCCCTTGAAAGAAAAGAAAGTATGTCGACTTGTTAAGTCTCTTTACGAACTAAAACAAGCACCCAAACAATTGCATGCAAAATTTGACCAAACGATGTTGGCCAATGAATTCAAGATTAATAAGTGTGATAAATGTGTTCACATTAAGAACACTCTGAATTATATAGTCATTGTTTGTTTGTATGTTTATGATATGTTGATAATGAGTAAAGACATTGCTGACACAAATGCCACTAAGCGTATGCTAGCTAGAAAATTTGATATGATAGACTTAGGAGTTGCCGACTTAATTTTAGGAATTAAGATCCACAAGACTCCTCAAGGTCTAGAACTATCTCAGTCTCATTACATTGAAAGATTACTTGAGAAGTTCAAGTATTTAGATTTCAAAAAGCGCAAAAACTCCAATTGACGTAAACCTTGCTCTTGCAAATAACAAAAGTGAAAGTGAGTGTCAATTGGACTATGCTAGGGTATTGGGAAGTTTAATGTATATCATGAACTGTACGTGACCAGATATAGCTTGTGCTATAATTAAACTAAGTCGGTATATGAGTAATCATAGTCAAACACATTGGAAGGCAATGAAACGAGTTCTTGAATATTTAAAACATATCCGTAATTTTGCTTTGCATTACAATAAATATCATGTAGTTATTGAAGGATACAATGATACATATTGGATCACCGGATCAACAGAATCCATATCGATAAGTGGATATGCATTCAGATTGGTGAAGGAGCGGTGTCATGAAAGTTGTCCAAACAAACGTGTATTGCCACTCTACAATGGATTCGGAGCTCATAGCTCTTGACAAAGCCAGTGAAGAAGTTGAATGGCTCTGAAATTTCTTAGAAGATATTCCTTTCTGGCCCAAACCTGTTGCACCTATATGCATACATTATGATAGCCAAGCTGCTATAGGAAGGGCAGGGAGCGTTATATATAATGGAAAATTTCGTCATATATGACGGAGACACAATACCATTCGACAACTACTCTCTAGTGGAGTTATCACAATTGACTATGTAAAGTCAAGAGATAACGTATCGGATCCACTTACAAAAGGCCTAACTAGATAGACGGTTGAAAGATCATCGAAGGAAATGAATTTAAGGCCTAGGACACGTCATCATGGCGGTAACTCTACTTAGTAGACTGGAGATCCCAACAACTAGGTTCAAAGAGATCAAACAAAGTTATAAATGACGGTTCAGCATTTTCAAATGACTCAACCTATTCTCATGATGAAGACAATGTTCAGAAAAAAGGATAAAGCATTAAGGTTTTTTAACGAGTTAATAAAGCTTAAGCTTTTTAATGATATCTAAGTTTGGAAGGTATGACCAGATAGCATATCTACGGGATGGCACGTTTAAGAATCGCTCATGTGAGTGTGAAGTGTAAGCCGCTTCAAGGAGTATGTTAGGTAGAGGCCTATGCTCTACGCACTCATGAACCAGGCAGTGTTCATGGCTGAAACAAGCACAACAGTGAGAACCAAAGACGGTTAAAGGGTTAATTGTGTGACATGTGGTTGTCTAGGTATATACCAAAGCTCAACGGTTCAAATATATCAAATCTACTGATTGACTGAGTATATCCGACATATGTTCACTACAGAAAGTTCAGAGGGAAACCTACTTATCCAGATGCAATTATTTTTTGCTTATCAATTACACATTTTTTTATGCATGTTTTAATCATAGAGTCATTCCCCATTCACGTGGGGGATTGTTGGGATTTTAAGGTGTGAATTGGAAATGAGGAAAGGTAGCTTTTGGAGTGTACCCAAAAGATACTTTTTTGGATTGCATCTCTCCATCTCACCCTTTCATTGTCTGTAAATTCAAAGGCTTTGCCTCAAAATAGGAGACCATAAATCTGAATTTTTCTCCATTCTAAATTATTCTCTGCATTTGTTTTCGAAACAAAATTATAGTAAAGTCGCGTGATTTGTTGCTGAATTTGCGTTAGACGAAGTTGGTGGGGTTTGAGGTATCGCTACTCCATCAACGATATATCTGTTTTATTCTGGGAGGAAGTAATCCATAACCTCGGGTACTTGAGGATTAAATTCCTTAAGGAAACACAGTGAATTCTGTGGACTCGGATAGTGTTTATGTCATTTTGTTTTCTCGGTTTTATTAAAATATTATTTCATCGTTTGAATATTATTTTACTAACAACGTTTGTTGTTTTGAACACTGTTTGAATAACACATATTTTGTCCAACTCAGACACATTCACGGAAGCCCGGTGAACGCCCAGAAGCGTGAAAATACTTATTTTATTTGAGTTGAGGTGTCTGGTTTGAACCTTTATATTAAAATAGAAACCATAGTGTGGCAAAACCGAACGAGTTAAAATGCCTACCAAGCTATTCAGCCTGAAAAGATAGCAGAAAACTTTTATAATGTTATGAAATATATTATGGATGTCCATATCACAAATATAATGCTTCCTCCACCATGTTAATGGATCTTCCATTTTCCTCCACCATCTTAATGGCTCATCCATTTTCCTCCACCATCTTAATGGTTCCTCCATTAATTCATATATTAAATGTATATGTATCACTATAAATAGAGGCATAAGTTTTCATATGAAAGACACTTGTAACACATTTTGGAAGAATAGTAAAAATCTCTCCTCTTTTGTCATTCTATTTCTATGGTTTTCATCCATTAATATTGTTACTCTTTTAGCTTCATTTTATAACACGTTATCGGCACGAGACTCTGCCATTTTGAGTTCAATTTTTTTTATTTCAAGTAAAATTTTTGGAGTTACACGAGTGAAAGTTATCAACAAGATGTCATGATAATAGAAAAGAAGCTTTGGTTTAACAAGAAGAAGAAAGACTTATCCGGTCAGTTTTCTATTGCTTCTTTTAGGTCTCTACCAACCCTGAGAAGAAGGCAAGCTTCTTTTATGGCTCACTGGAAAAGGATATCATGACCAATTTATTGGTAGTGATAATTATTACGTCACTTTTCTTACTATTCCAAATAGGTTACTAATTGCTAATATATATATATACATATCACAGTAATATTATGAAAAAAGATTGTTTGACACGTTGCAGAATAAGGTTATACTACAAGTATAGGATCCTATATGAACTATGTTTTTATATAACTAAATTAGTTAACTGTGGATCCATGTTAAGCCTTCCTGTCGCAGTTTCTGTGTAGTTTCATCTAAAATCAGGTATGGATTCTACACTTACTGTATTTCATAAATTACGTTGTGACTAGATTATTCTTTTTGGCAAGAACTTATGGCTAATGATAAGGATAACCCACAAAGAATATGTATGGCTATTACGAGTTTGCTGCTAATGGTACAATTCGTTGGGTTCATTTGATCCATGAGAACCTAATTGATTCTGGATTATTTATGCCTCAAATTTGTTCCTGAAGAACAATAATACTAAGAGGGATTATGATGTTAATTTCATATCTCTTAATGGCTAAATGAGAGTTTGCGAGATATACATGATCACCAGAAGTGATAATATTTATTAAGTCTCGTTAGGACTAAATTCATTTACGCAGACCACCAAAAGTGGTAATGTTTTCATAGGCTTGTTGTGGCTACAATTGAAGATATGTTAGAAAAAAAAAAAAAAAAAAATCTCTACATGAAATATGTATGTCTCAATTTGCTCCTGAAGTAGCAATATCTTAAAAGAGGTTATAAGCTATCACGATTTGATATGCTTAAGGCACGTTCAAATAATTATGTTTTATTCCTGAAGAATGAAAACTTTTGATAAATGTTGCAAATACGGATCCATTCTCAGAAGTGAATGTGACAGTATGTAGTAAGACCTATAAATATGAATGTGCATTTGATTTAGGGTTATATAATGATTCATCTCCAGAAGAGGTAGAATAACTGAGAAGAAATATTCTGAATATTGTACTAAACTCATGAATTTGTTCCTCGAGTGGCAAACTTTGAACTCTATTCCCGAAGCAGTAAAACTTTGAGCTCTACTCATGAAATAGTAAGCCTCTGAATTCTACACCAGAAGTAGTAAGCCTATGTATTTTACTCCTGAAGTAGTAAGGCTTTTAATTCTACTCCTGAAATAGTACAACTCTGAAATCTACTCCCGAAATAGTAGAATTCTGAAATTTACTCCTAAATTAGTAAAATATCTGAGAAATATCCTGAAGCAATGTCTTCTTGTGTTTGAGCAAAATAGCGAGCTATTGATGAACGTCGTATTTCAAGCACATTTAAATAATCAAGTTTCGTTCCCCGAAGTGAATGAACAAATACCACAACCTATCTCCTGAAGGGATAAACTACAAGGAATGTAGATGTTATATTTTTGTGGTATGGAATTCAGACATTGCTACACGTACCTTTCGTACGTCGACACATATTAAAGTACCATTCTAAGGCTAAAGGAAGCAGACTAGAATGCTTTCTCCTATAACCACATTAATACATTATGGTTAGTTGTTATTGATTTCCTTGAAGGAAATAACAATTAATGTATCTTTTTATGAAGGATGAATCTCCCTGAAGGAGATGTTTAAAATATTGAAGTTTAGAATTCAATATTTATTTCGTGACACCAGTAATGTCGAAATTTACTTTCATGGTACCAAAAGTATTTAAGAAATATTTGGTAATAGAAATTAATGATCAAAGGCTCCCGAAGAGCTAATTATTTATTTGCAAGTATCATGACACTAGCGATGTCCAAATAATATCGATCATGATAAATAAATTGAAGTCTCTTGAAGATGTTATATATGATAATACCATTCATTGTAGATCGTAATTAATACGATCGGAACAACCGTAGTAGACAGAAGTTTACTAACAATAAAAATGGTTATCATATTGAGACTACAAATGATCGGAATATTAAATATCTTCAAGTTACTACGGGTAAGAAATACACGTGAAATTTTACTATGATGAGATCACATACCACGATAAACTAGAAGTTTATTGATATATAATTTCATGCAATAGTAAACCGAAGTTTATTAAAAGAAATAGCACTCGTCATAGTAAACTTGAAGTTTACGAGTACGGATAATTTTATCGATTGACAAGACCATTTGATCGTCTGATTTAAATGCGATGTGCTAATTGAGTATTAAAAACATATTGAAGAACTAGAAGATTCTTCAAGAATTTGTTTGTGTTGCTTGTTCTCATGATAAGTTGATTACACCGGCTAATGTTGGGGAATCCCCAAAATTCGAAAAATATAAAAGGTGAATGTGGGCCCCTTCACCGTAATGTGATGTCTTAAATAGATGCATCGATAGACGGTCACATGTATGTTTATTGTCAATGATTTGACATTTACGAAGTTGCTCGCTCAAAATGATTGAGTTGGAAGCACAATTTTCAGAATATGTAATCAAGACAATCATCTTGATAATGTTGGTTTATATCTAAGTTGGTTTGGCACTAGATGCCTCCATGTCTGACTAAACCATTGCTTATGAGAACGTAGTTTCGGATGTTGGTTGAGATATGATATATTGCATACAAGCACTTGTATGCTTCGGATCAATAAATTTTGATAAATTCTCCCTCATATTTGGTTCGGGGTCGGGAACTAGATATTTACATCTTTTAGCATTTGATGTGCGGTACATGATTAATGGATATACCATGATGCACAGATGGATTTTCCCAAAGAAAATGGGGACATATGTCACTAAAATAAGGAGAGAATAAGCGGCTAAGAAATATGTTGTAAATTATCATCGGTATGATCCTCGGATAATTCAAGTCAAATCTTTGAAGCATTTCTTGACCCAACTATTTCATATTTCATCTGCAAAATGCTTCTAATGTCCCCGAAGGACGTAGTCTATAACATGCATGGAGCATGGTAGACCAATCGGTTCCAAATATAATAATCCTTGAAAAAGGAAGGAGCAAATGATCATAATAAGGAGGCAAAGTGCTCTTGAAGAGCTACGACATAACACTTCATAAACCTTATGAGAGGTTCGAACTATAATGAAGTGATGAGATCTCAGTAAGTTATGTCGAATTGCGAACCGATACAAAATGATATCTTGTCGACAATATCTTTGATACAATATGGCGCGCAATATTGTATAAAATTATGAGGATTCGAGTTCTACGTTTCTTAAAGCATGCTGACGTAGAAATAATTACCAAGTAAAATGATGCATCTTGGTAAACGTAATGTTTATTGGACCAGCAGTCCAAACATCAGAAAATGTCGCATTATTTATACTGATGGATGTTGTCACAGCCTATGTGGCTTACTTGATGAAATTTATATGAAGATTCTGATGATATAAAATGCCCGAAGCATTTGGTTTAAATTCTCGGAAATGTATTCAATCGTATTACAAAGATCACTATATGGTTTAAAACAATCAGGGCGCATGTGGTATAATCGCTTAAGTGAGTACTTGATAAATGAAGGATATACAAATGATGCCATTTGTCCATGTGTTTTTATTAAGAAAACAAAATCAGGGTTCATTACACTTGCTGGTTATGTTGATGACATAAATCTCATTGGAACTCCAGAAGAGCTCCAAAAGGCGATTGAATATTTGAAGGAAGAATTTGAGATGAAAGATCTCGGAAAGACAAAACTCTGTCTTGGTCTGCAAATTGAACATTTCACAAAAGGATCTTTATCCATCAATCAATATATAGAGAAAGTTTTAAAACGGTTTTACATGGACAATGCGCATCCTTTAAGTACTCCAATGATTGTTCGCTCACTTGAAGTGAGTAAAGATCCGTTCCGACCTCAAGAAGAAAATGAAGAGCTTCTTGGTCCTGAAGTACCATATCTTAGTGCAATTGGTGCACTTATGTATCTTGCTAACGCTACAAGACCCCGACATAGCGTTCTCTGGTAATTTGCTAGCAAGATATAGCTCTTCTCCTACACGAAGACATTGGAACGGAGTTAAGCATATATTGCGATATTTGAAGGGAACTAGCGATATGGGTCCGTTTTATACTAACAAAGGTAGTACGAATCTTGTTGGTTATGCGATGTAGTGTTATTTATCTGATCCACATAAAGCTCGATCTCAAACAAAGCTATCCGTTTACATGCGGAGGTATCTGCTTATATCATGGCGATCCACAAAGCAGCGTCCATTGTTGCTACTTCTCCGAATCATCTGAGATAATAGCTATTCATGAAGCAAGAGAGAGAATGTGTGGTTGAGATCGGTGATACATTTCATCGAGGAAAGATGTGGCTTGAAGTGTGATACAAAAATACCCACGTATTATATGAAGATAATCTTACGCATAGCTCAATTAAAGGGAGGATTTATAAAAGAAGATAGAACGAAGCACATTTCACCAAAGTTATTTTTCACACACGATCTCCAAGAATGGTGATATTGATGTGCAACAAATCCGTTCAAGTGACAATCCCGCATTTGTTCACCAAATCTTTGCCAACTTCAACTCTTGAGAAGATGATATTCAAGATTGGAATGCGAAGACTCCGACATCCGAATCTTAGTCTTCGTCGGGGAGTGAAATACGCGTTGTACTCTTTTTTCCTTAATCAAGTTTTGTCCCATTGGGTTTTTTCTTGGTAAGGTTTTTAGAGGCAACTCTCAAAGCGTATTACTAGATACGTGCACTCTTTTCCTTCATTGAGGCTTTTTCCACAAGTGGTTTTTCCCAATAAGGTTTTTAACGACGCACATCATCTACGGACATCCAATCAATATGAAATATATTATGGATGTCCATATCACAAATATAATGCTTCCTCCACCATGTTAATGGATCTTCCATTTTCCTCCACCATCTTAATGGCTCATCCATTTTCCTCCACCATCTTAATGGTTCCTCCATTAATTCATATATTAAATGTATATGTATCACTATAAATAGAGGCATGTTTTCATATGAAAGACACTTGTAACACATTTGGAAGAATAGTAAAAATCTCTCCTCTTTTGTCATTCTATTTCTATGGTTTTCATCCATTAATATTGTTACTCTTTTAGCTTCATTTTATAACATATAAGCATTAGTAGAAAACTTTTATAAGCTTTCATTTGAAACTTCGTACAATTATTTGTGATGTCAGTGCTGGCACATCTTATAAAGGTGGAGACAAGATAACTGGAGCCCTTTTTAAAGATTAAGATCTTGACATTCATGCGCGAAAGTGAAAAAATGTGCTCGTGGAATAAGAGTCAGAACTTACAAATTTAAATTTAAAGCTCTCAAGAGTCATCATTTTGGTTATTTTAATACTTTATATATTTGACTATTTTCATCTAAACCTTTTTCCGCATGATCTGAATAATTATCACTTAGATTAAGATATTTAAAAATGGAGGGAACTATTCTTGTACTTCGAGTATAATACACGGCATATTTGCATCTTATTTTAACAAAAAAATTCCTGCTTAATTCAAAATTGTTGATATAATTCAAACCTTAGCAGGGACACTTTAATTACAAAATCAGTGATTGTTTGATCACCTCTTTTAATAGCTTAAGCTTTTAAATAATGCGATAATTACATAATTTACATGATATCATAACCCGATTTATTCCAATTCTTATTTAGTCGATAATATTGGACCCTCATATTATGTTGTTCACGCTCCAGTTGTGGTAGACTTGTGTGTGCGATGGGTGGTGTTGAGTTTATCTCGCATCTCTTATTTGGTTTTTGAAATTAAATTCTCACTTCATGAACTAGCTTTTGAGGTTAAGTTACATCCAAAGTTCAATTCTGATCATGATACCATAACATACAAAGGTACTTCGTTCGAGTTTCACATGTTTGACCCATGAAAATAAAAAAACAGGCCGCACGTGAGGGGAACATGTTACGAATATAATAAAGTAACTATAAAAAGATGTTTTTCTAACAACTTAACTTTTAGATGCGACAGTCATGTACACAAAACTTTTAATTTTTAATTTTTTGGTATATCGGAAAAGATCAGTCATGATGTTACACAAAACTTCAATTACTTCTACAATGAAACTTTGAGGAGAAAAATGAAATTACATGCAAACTAAAAATTAAAATCAATATGTTCAGAATATACAGTTATTATATATACATCTTTCGAAACTAATCATATATAAAGTTCTCCATTTATCCTTTGAATTTGTAAGATGTTTATCTACCTTAATTGTATATTAAAATCTAAGTGCCACTTATTCCAATCTTAGGGGTCTAAGCGATAATTACTATCGTATCCTCTCTTAAAATATTCATATCCATAGTTATCGTATACTTTGGTGAAAGCATATAAGAAAGTGCGTGGCTGAAAAGATATAGTATATAGTTATTAGACGGCTTTTGAGTAAGTACATGCATATTCAAATGTCCACTCTCTTTAGTAATGATTTAAGTACATGGTTTTTGCACAATGACCTCAAAAAAACTAAATTAAATTTTATGGGTGCTGAGAAGTTTTATTGTTGGTTGTATTATTTATTACACCCCAAACAAAACATGGACAAATCACGATAAACCTTAAGTTCCATTACAATTTTTTTGTCTAAAGGAATAGTATGGAGAACTTCAACTTTATGTCAAGGAAATCAGTGATTGAAGTAATTTGTCCGTAAACTTTTTAAATACTACTGTAGTATAATTTAAAAGGAGCTGCACGCAGCTCAGAATTGACATTGCTCAGAACTATGTCGAACTACGTCAATTTGTCCAACAAACTTCAATCACATTTGTTGTTCTTCTTCTTGAAGATCAGATTTTAAACAGGGAAAAATAATAATCTGTGGTACATCAAAAAACAGCTGAGAGTTAAACAGTGGAAAGTACAACTTCAGGTTGTCGATGCTAAATATCGAGTAAGATGTTTAAATATTCAGAAATAATTAAACATCTGCTAATTATTTGAAAATAATGATGATAGTGAAGAAGCAGGAAGAGATGGTGGAGGAGAAGAAAATTTTAACTGAGCTACCAAACTAAAACCTCAGACGAAGAGAGTGCCAAACCAATCATGACAAACAGCCTTGCACTAAGTGTGTGCGTAAGCAGAAGGAAAGGAGAGGGAAGGATGGGACTGACGAGAAAAAGAGTAGGAGGTTCATGTAAATAACGAACTTAATATTTTATTTTATTTTTAAAATATAGTAGTAGGTCATTAGCACTAATGAAAAAAATTCATACATATTTCATAAGATTAAGGAGTCGTTTGATATGATGGATAAGGAAAAATCGTCCTGAATTTGGTCGAGATAAGTTATTCAGGATTAGAATAGTACCAGAATAAGTTATCAGAAGCATAGGGTGGAATATCAATTCCAGAATAAAAACAATAAAAATGACAAAGATAGCTCTGAGGTCCCTCAAACCCTTCTACTAAATAAGATGGAGGCTATTTTTGTAAACGAACAATTTTTTTTTTTAGAAATTATGCAATGCATGTTACTTTTAATATAACAAATCAAACAATCAATAAGAAATACTACCAGATAACTAATCTAACATAACTAATCCTTGCATAACTTATGTTCAAACCAAACGAACCCTTATGGTTCGTTTGGTAGCTGGTTAGGATTAAGTTATTCATGTATTAAAATCATGCACAAGTACTTACTGTGGTTGTTAGCTAGCTATGAGGTGAGTTGCGTTATTCATGTATAAAATTATACGGTGTTTGGTTTGTAATTTAGAAACACGCATAACTAATACATGTATAAGTTACGAGGGAATCTATAATTTTATGCAGGGCAAAAGGTGGAATAACTAAATCGTGCATAAAATGATACATAAATTCCCTCATAACTAATCTATATATTACTAATACCTGCATAATTCTAATCAGCTACCGAACGACCCCTTTGTCCCTAAAACTTATATATAAACCTCAATGTCCCAACTAAGACCGCTAAATAATATTTATCATAAAAAAATCACTTAATTTTATTGAAGTGTTGTAAAATTTATTAAGCTATTTCTAGTAATAAAAAAAGCCACAAACCTTTTTAAAGGCTCATCAACCAAAACAAAAGGAGAGAACAAAAAATAAAGGGATAATAGCAGTAACTGGAAAAGCTTTGATTTTTGAAAATTCTCACTTTCAAGAAAGACAGCCTAGTAGAATATGACAACATAGACCAGCATGATGAAACAACCTAAACACACACAAGAACAAACAATATACTAATCCCAAATCCTGAATTTAAAATTTAAATATCTCATACACTATTCTAATACCATTTTCAAGCAACCCCAAGATCCCCTTTTTTCCTTTCTTTCTTGGAAAAAAAGATCTTTTTTCTGACTAAATTCTGCTGGAGATTTTAATTTGAGAAAGATTACTATGAAAGTAATTGATTTTAGATATGGGGTTCTATTTTTATTGATGTTTGTATCATGTAATTGGGTAATCAAATCTCAATCAAGTGAAGAAGCATATGTGACTCTTTTATATGGAGATGAGTTCTTGTTGGGTGTTAGAGTTCTTGGAAAATCAATTAGGGAAAGTGGTTCCACTAAAGATATGGTTGTTTTGGTCTCTGATGGAGTTTCTCAATATGCCAATGACCTCCTAAGAGTATGTATACTTTGTATACTTAGCAGTCACTTTCATTTTGGTTATTTTGTTGCATATTGTAGTTTGATTCATGCAAAATTTTAGTTGCTATGGAGTAATTGTTTTCAATTTGTTTCTCTTAGTTTGACTCGGCATGGAATTTAAGAAAATAAAGAATGATTTTTGAATGTTGTTGTCTTAACTAAAGATGTGTGTAAGGTATAAAAATGCACTTTTGAATTTTGTGGTCTATAATGTGCCAGGTAGGACGTTTGGTGTAAAGAGTTACTAAACGTAAGTGACATTCTTTTTTAAATAGGTTAAAAGGAAAAAGGAAAGTAGGACAAATAAATTGAAACGGCGGGAATAATTGTTTTCGAGCCGGATAATCGAGGAGTGTTTTGAAGTAGGTCGATAACTAGTGTGAAGATAGTGTGTGTGTGTGTGTGTGTGTGTGTGTGTGTGTGTTTGAAGCTTACGGGTTCATGATTTTAGTCATTTTGAGGTATTGAGTTCTAAATTAATAAGTTGTACATATTAAATGAATTTATTAAGACCAATACAAGGTTTGCATCAAAATTACTAGGTTCTGCCGAACCAATTTCCTGTGCTCTAGCTCTGCCCCTTCTCTAGGCTGATGAGTTCTTGGAAAATCAATTAGCGATACTGGGTCCACTAGAGATATGGTTATTTAGGTCTCTGATGGAGTTTCTCAATATGCCAGTGACCTCCTTCGAGTATGTACTTTTTTTGCTTAGCATTAGCTTTTACTTTGTGCTTTCATTTGGGTCATTTTTGATTAGTGTAGTTTGATTCATGCAAATATTTAGTTTTTGTGGAGTAAGGGGTTGTTTGGTTGCTGGTTAGAGTTTTGCAAGTATTATTAATGCATATATTAGTTATGCAGGGATTACTATTAGTTATGTAAGGATTACCTATGGAGGGTTTAGTTATTCATGTATTAGTTATTCCATCTTCTATCCTGCATAAATAATTTACATAGATTTCCTCATAACTTAGAGTGCATTTATTCGTTATGCGAGATTGTTAACTGGTAACCAAACACCGTACTTGGTGTGCTGAATTTTATACTTAGCAACTAAAATGCTACCTAACATAATACTAGTTTAATACATGAATTCACTACCAACAATCAAACGACCCCTAATTGTTTTCGAGCCGGGTAATTGATGAGTGTTGTAGACTTGTAGTAGGTAGATAACTAGTGTGAAGATAGTGCAACAGAAGCGGAGCTAGGATTTGAAGCCTATTTGTTCGGGATTTTTGTCATATTGAGCTACTGGTTCTAGTTAACAATTTTTACATATTAAATGGATTTCTTAAGAAGAATACTGGGTTTGAACCAAAACTACTAGGTTTTGCCGAATCCGCTCACACCAGTAGTTTAGTTATAATGAATCCTCTAAATGCTGTTTTACCAGGTTGATGAACTCTCATTTAATCAGTATACAGAGGATGCAATTGAGTAGATAAATTATGATGTAGCTCCAGTACAAATTCATTCGAGTCTATCTAAAAACTAAAGGAGCTGATAAAACCTAAAAGTGCACGGAAATGTTATTTACATTTGAATGGTTACACCAAGCAAAAAGATCAAGAAACCGTCCGGATTCCAAAATATGGGCTGGAGGTGGAGTGCCATCAAATATTGAATTGAAATGAACATGGCACACCTAGCCCCCAAGAGGGTGGCCAGCAGGGGCAGAGGGAGAGTGCTAGTTACGGGTTCGGAAGAACCCAATAACTTTTGCTTGGACCTTGTATTTGTATTAGGAAATCCATTAAATATGAATAAACATTTAGTTACAAAACTAGTAACTATGACGACTATTGATTCGAGAGCAAGTCCAGAACCCATAAACTCTAAATTTTGGTTCCGCCTCTGGCCAAGTGATCGAAGAGTTAGGTGATAAAGCAATGTTAGAATCCCAGCACTTGCTACTCTATATTGAATCTTCCCATCTGCCTAAGCTTTGGTGGACAGAGTTAACTGCATTCCGGTGGGAGGTGGGAGGTGGGAGGCATTCGGTGGACTAGTTGAGGTGCGTGGAAATTAACCTGACACCACTGCTACAAGAAAAAGAAAAAAAGGACTATGCCCATGTATAGGGATGGACCTAGGATGTTGAGTAAGTGGTTTGGAGTTCTAACCATCTTGAGGAGGCAATGCTCTCTTGAACCAGTTCTTCGATTTATACTAATATATAAAGTTTCACTTATATATAAAGTTTCACTTATATATAAAAGTCGGAGTGAAGAGCAATGTTTTGGACAAATCCACTGCTTATACATCAGGTATGCCCTAAACATGTATGTATGTGATTCAAAAAGGACAAGAATACAAACAATACATATAGTCTACTCTAAATAATTTGGAGTTGAGGCAATGATGATTGATCGATTAATAGTAATTTCGTAGAGTCAGTAAATACTAAAGATCTTAAATTGAAGTATCATTTGCTTCTTCATTTTAAGAAGATTGAGTTTGATAGGTAGGTGTAGTAGCTTGGTTTCTGTTGAAGATAGACTCGAACATGTACTTACAAATGCAACAACGTATTCATGTCCTTTTGCTGCTTCACTTTTCAGTTATTTTTTTAAAACTCTTTTCGGTGGTAGTAGCTGTTATTCTACATTGAGGTTTCCTCAATTAGTCGCGCGCTAATATTTTTCAGTTGACCTGAATTTCGATCTTTATATTTGTGTTTGACGCTAAGGCAGTTCTAGACGTGGCTTAATAATCTTATTGAAGGATTTCGTCTTTGTTTCTTTCTGTGCAGGCTGATGGTTGGATTGTGGAAAAGATTAGTTTACTGTCAAATCCAAATCAAGTGAGGCCGACGAGGTTTTGGGGTGTTTACACAAAGCTAAAAGTATTTAACATGACCAAGTACAAGAAAGGTAATATATTCTATAGCTCAGCGCTTGAATTTAAGTTTGGACAGAAAGGAAGAAAGGGATATAATATACTCCTGCATTTCAAGACTTTCTTGAGTGCTTTTCAATGTTGTCATAGTGAATTGTTTGCCTTCTTTTTGTTAAGTAGAGGTGCACACATTTTCTAAATTTTAGTCCTTAATGTTGGAATTTCTCCTTTTATTTTGGCAGTGGTATATCTTGATGCTGATACAATTGTAGTAAAGAGCATTGAAGATCTATTTAAATGCGGGAAGTTTTGTGCAAATTTGAAACATTCCGAGAAACTAAATTCTGGAGTAATGGTCATTGAACCATCAGACAAGGTTTTTAAGGATTTGATGAGCAAGGTGACCACTTTGCCTTCTTATACTGGAGGTATGATATTTCTCTTAACTGTTTAAGGGCCCGTTTGGCCATGATTCCAAATCATGATTTGAAATTATTGATTCGAAATCAGGTTGATTTGAAGTTGAAATTTTGTTTGGACATGCAATTTGGATCTCAAAAGTTGTAGTTTTTCTCATAAACATGAAAACTCCACAACTTATTAAGACTATCAAAACTTCCCAATTCGTACAATCTTACCAAATGTGCGAACTATAATTCATAAACAACCTATCAGAATATGCTAAGGTGCCGCATTAACAAATCGCATACCATCATGTTCCGTTTATAAATAAATGCTTGTGATTACATTCTATATACAAACTTCCAAATACACATAATTTTACAAAGATCCACTGGTCCAATAAATCAACAATAGTAGTAACTAGTTAATATATTCCTCCCACGTGGCATGGACAATCTCTTCACATCAAGCGTGGGTTTTTTCTTGCAAAATTTAAAATTATGGGTCTTTTTTTGCGAAATCAAAACTTATCGGTCAAGTATCAAATTTTTAAAAAATTGAAATCATAAACTTGGAATTGAAATCCTACCTTTTAGGTGAATTTAGGATAAATCAAAATTTCAAATTGAAGATGAAATTTTTTCAAATGTTAAAAACAAACACTGATGTCAAATCAAAACTTCAAATTTGAGCTCCAAATTACATGGACAAATGCCTACTAATTCTGAGTTTATCCCGGTCCAACCGGATTAGTCTGACATATATAATCTGTATGGAAGGATACATACTATCTTAAGTCGTCTAATAGTTTTACGAAGTTTGTTGTCTAATTATGGACTAATTATGGAAGTCATTTACTCTCGTTAGGAGCTTTCGTTGTGTAGATTAAAGTCTTCCTATTTTGGCAATGAATGTGGAAAATGTCTCTCTTTTACTCTTCCTGCTGACAGGTGATCAAGGTTTTCTGAACTCCTACTATGTTGGGTTTGCTAATGCGCGTGTTTATGAACCAAACCAGCCTCCAGAGGTCCTAAATTCTAGAAAGGTCCCTGAAATGGAGAGACTTTCTACTCTTTACAATGCAGATGTTGGCCTTTACATGCTTGCTAACAAGGTCTGTTTTAGGATTAAGGGACTGCCTTTGTTTGAATTCTTCTGGCTGTTGTGTGTTTTATGTGTTCTTTTAACTTTTGTTTTATATTGTTGGTAGTGAGCAAGTAACACATTTGGCCAAACATAGTTACATTCGCTAGCCATATATACAAAAAAATATACACTATTATGTATCAAAAATGTTTATTTTATGTATATTATACATTAATATACAAAAATTATACGTTTGCTGGCTATTATTTTGGTGGGCGGCTATTTATTTTATTTTCTCTTCTCTTTTTTATGGGGTAAGGGGTTTATCAGAAAATAAATGTAAAAATCTTTGATAAAAAGGTAAACTTTAGAGTACATATGTTTAGAACAGAAATACCTCGGCTGCAAGACCTTGATTTTATTAGAGGCATTTTAATTTTTCCTTCATTGGTCTGACTTTTTTTTTTTTTTTTTTTTTTTTTGCTTTAATATATTTGTAGTGGATGGTAGATGAGAAAGAACTCCGAGTTATTCATTACACACTTGGACCACTTAAACCGTGGGATTGGTGGACATCTTGGCTTTTAAAACCTGTTGACGTATGGCAGGTATTTTTCTTCTCCATGTGCTCTAGTCACTGCCCACAGTCGTTTTACGTTCAATATTGTTGTCTTCTTTCTCTATAAATATCCTATATTTTACTTCCCCGCTTACATGTTCCACGGCTCTGTCTCCCTACCCAACATAAACCCCATTTTATGCACTTTGCCGGAGAAAATGACAAAACTGGTCCCTTATGTTTGAGGGTAGGTTCAAAATAGTCCCTTAAGTATGCACTTAACAGCTTTGGTCCTTTATGTTTTCCAAAAGGTAACACTTTCAGTCTCCGTCAAATATTTATCTAACTCTGTCTATTAGATTTGACGGGAACTATGAAAAAAGTAATTTAGCGGGAACTCACATTTAGAGGTCCATTTTTGTAATTTTTTTGCTCTTTGAAATTTATTTCTAGAGTCTAGTGCATCTTTTTGAGGTGTAATTTCTGCCACTTTTTATATCTTTTTAGTGTCCAGTGTAGTTTTTTTGTGTTGCATGTTTTAGGATTTGATTGGACTTTCTGGTGTTTATAGTTTAGACTTTCTTTTTTCAATATTTGCGTCAAATCTAACTGACAGAGTATGGTAAATATTTTATGGAGACTAAAAATGTTAACTTTACAGTTAAGACTCTCTTTTTCCAATATTTGCGTCAAATCTAACCGACAATTTGGTAAATATTTTATGGAGACTAAAAATGTTAACTGTGGGCTAATTTAAAGGACCAAAACTGTTAATGCATACTTAATGGACTATTTTGGACCTACCCTCAAACATAAGGGACCATTTTTGTCATTTTCTCCACTTTGCTGCTACTATGTTGGAGCTGACTTTGCCAGCTCTATGTTAGTGTGCCAGAGAGGATTTTGTTTAAGTATCTGTAATAACTGTATGAGTTGACCTTATGTTTGCTCATGCTGCAGAATGTTAGGGTACGTCTTCAAGAATCTCTACCTGGAACTGGAGGGGGCAAAAATCCTAGAGATGAACTTGTTGTCAAATTTCTGTTTTTGCTTCCGTTACTTCTGATAGTCTTTTGTTACTATCAGTCATGTTTACAGGTGAAATGATGTCATTACTTTAATAGTTGTTAGCATTTTAAGTATCTTTCATACTGAAAAAAGATTGCTGTCTGCAGACACGATCATTATTTGACCACATTAGACAGCTATACTACAAGATCAGAGCTGGAGGTGTCCTAGCTTATTCTTCCGTTCCTTCATCCACCATTATTTCAGATCAGCAGGTATTTGCGCTCCTTCGTGTCAATATTTGGAACTTTGACGTCCTTATTTTTTTTGCTTTCCCTTTCTCTAATCTGTATGAGATTGCAAAATAATGAATCGCCTCTCATGACTTGCAGAATGGTTTTCGGTTATATTTCAAGCATGAGGTCTTTCGCTTGCAAAGTCTTACTTCTTTTACCTCTCATGTCCCTTATGTTTGAGGGTAGGTTCAAAATAGTTCTTTATGCATGCACTTAACAGTTTTGGTCCTTTAGGTTTGCCAAAATTATAATTTTTGGTCTCAGTCAAATATCACTGGCTATATCTGTTAGATTTGACAGAAATAGTGAAAAAGAACTATAAACACCAAGAAAGTCCCATCAAATCCTAAAATATGCGACACAAGAGACAACACTAGACACTAAAAAGATATAAAAAGAATACCAGAAATTACACCTCAAAAAGTTGCACCACACTCTCGAAATATATTAAAAATAGCAGAAACTACAAAAATTATACCTCTAAATGTCAGTTCCCGCCATTTTTTTTCCATAGTTCTTGTCATATCTGACGGACAATGTTTCGGTAAATATTTGACAGGGACTAAAAGTGTTAACTTTTGACAAACTTAATGGACCAAAACTATCAAGTGCATACTTAAGGGACTACTAAGAACCTACCTCAAACATAAGGGACTATTTTTGTCATTTTTTCCCTTTTTCTATTGTTTTTCAATTCATGATATGCTTATGTTGCTTGTTCTTAAATGATATTAACATGAAACAAGTTCACAAATTTTATGCAGCCAAAGGTGCCTGCTTTTCTGGGTGGGATATCTGTATGTGTCTGTTTTGCTGCTGTTCTGGTGTCCCTCGGGCTTTCACTTGTAATTATCCCCCGCCAAGTAATGCCATGGACTGGTCTCCTCCTGATGTACGAGTGGACGTTTACACTTTTCTTTCTTCAGTTTGGAAGTTATTTGCACTTAGTTTATCAATGGGGAAAGGCTGTGGCAAATCGAGCTGGGCAATTTCGGGCTGATCCTTCATCTTTGGACCATGAATCTCGAAAAGGTTGGTTGCCATACGATCAGTAGTTTTCGTTTTACTAAATTTTACGTGCAGTGTTTCATTGTTCCTGATGTTATGTTGCCTTGTAGGTCATCAGCGGCAGCAATCATGTTGCAATGTTGCTGCGTGCTACTATGGATTAGGGATGGCATTTCTTGCAATTTTAGCCCCTGCATTGCCTAGTATTTTCGGAATCACTGCTTTGTTTTTGAGGTACTTCTGAATAATCTTTTTTTCTTCATTTCAAGCAATTTACTGTGGTTTACATGTCATCTACTGTAATAGTTTTTGTCTATGTGTATTAATGGCTGCATCTGAATGACACCATGCTATTTAGCGTTTACACGCTTGTGTCTTGGTTCCGTAAAGATATTTGAATCTTGAATTTAGTATTCATATATGACACACTGGAGTCCACTGAACATCATAAGTTTGAATGGATTTTAATATGACTAAGGAACAAATGTTTTATTGGGTGAGCACATTGAATAAAAGATGAAAATTAGATATTCAGAAATAGGACACTTATGGCCCTAAAAGATGGTTTGCAGTAGTAAACCAGTGTGGTTAAACTTTATGCAGTCATTTCCCTTAGTGTTAAACGGTATTGAAGCCCTCATAGCATTGCGACTCTGAAACACTACGTTATTATAGACCATCTTCAGCAACCGGATTTGTTCTCATTTAGTTGATTATACCATATGCATTTCGACTTTCCAATGCATGTGTCATCTGGTAATCATGCATACAGTACAGGATGGCTTAGCCTGGTCATCCAATTTGTTATTCCTCCCTTGTCGTTTTAGTTTTTTCCTTTCTTTAGAAGGACCTATTCGTGTGCTTAGGCACTGGAAAATCTTGAACTTCATGCTTTATTCTGTGCTTGTTTTTGACTAATTAATAGTTGATTAACTGTCATAAATAATTTATGCCAACAGGTTAGGTTTGATGGTTGTAGGCGGCCTTGTTTTGGTGTCGTTCATGACATATGCTGCGGAGCATCTATCGATTAGATCGTTTATGAGAGGCTTTGAAGAAAAAGATACACACAGGAATAGGAGTATATGTTTCTTGTGCTGATTGTGGTAAATTCAAGTTCTCAGCCAACTAATCCAAGCTCTTTTCTTGCATTTGCAATTCATTTTGTCACTAATGTGTAGAATATGCTAGGTCCTTCTTTTTTGGGTTTCACACTTGCTTGTTTTAGAAAGATTGAGGTGTAATTCTTTGTAAAGCGTCTGTATATGATTCTTAAAATCTAACCAATGTGAGAATACTTGATGTTCCTGTTCATGTTCTCAAGCATAATGACAAGTTACTTTGAGAAAAAACTGGACATATGTACTCATGAGAGTGTGACCTAGTGGACAAGGAAGCGGATGAAAATCATGGGAGATCAAGGTCCAAATCTCATAAGAGACGAGCATCTTTTTGTGGTTTTTTTTTGGTTTGATACTTTTGCTGGTGATAGATAGCAAGTACTCGATAGAACAATCAAGATGCATACAAGCTAGTTTGGGCACAACGGTTGTACAAAATTTTGGAAATGCTTAATAAAACTCCCTTGACGGAAATTGCAAGATAATACTATGTTTACCTTTTTCTGGACTTTGCTCATAGCAGAAACTTGGTGCACCGGCATAACTTCTATATCGAGCACACGTAACACAATCATAAACCATCAAGTAAAATCTAATTTACGAAATAATTTGATATATGTACAATATCCTGTGTTAAAGGCCATAATGCCATAGAAAGATTTTTCATGTCATTCCTATATAGGTATGATTTGGATGCCTCTAGTGTATGATATATCCTTTTCCTTACAAGAATTAAAACAACGATTAAGTATTTTGATTAAATATATCCAAGCTGGATAAGAGCAAAACATAAAATTTGACGTAACATTTGATACGACACTCTCCATTAACGACTTCCTTGATTAAATTATTGATGGGTAATCAAGAATCCTTTTGAAATTATACATTTCGTGAAAATAACAAAATTTTGTGAACAGGTCGAATCAAGGAAAGTTGAATAAAGTTGTAATTAACCATTATTATTGGCATTTGGATTATAAAATTTGGGCACTATACTTCACAAATCACAATCCACTCGAAATGGTGTGCAGTATAACTTTGTATCTTCGATTTAAAGAATAAAGTTTCCTTCGATAATAAGAAACTAACATCAACTTCTTTCTGATGGTCATTTAATTGTTATGTCTGACATGATTAGCTCTATCTAACAGTGGTGTTCAGACCAACAAGTCCAGAAATTCAACTTATTCACTGAATAGGCATATATTAACTAGATCACACCAGCATAAACATGGGATAGTTTTCTCCACCATAGCTTAAAGAATGGAAAGAAGCTAAATGTCGAAAATAACCTTTATTTCTAGGTTACCAGACAACCTAGCCTCGCATGGAATATACCAACTTATTATTAACGGATAGTAATCATCCGGAAGTCTATGGTTAGACTTATTTATTAGGACGGCGAGGAACATACCAACTTCTTCATAAGGCTAGCTATCCTTAAGCTTTATTAATCAAAATTGCTCAGGGTAACTGTGCTAGTGAGAGATAACATGTACTCCGTCAAATAGTCGAAGTGTATGCAAACTGACCGGACAACATTTGTCATAGAAAAAAAGTGTACAAGAAAAAGATGAGTACACTCAAATGTACTATGGTCCTTTTGCCCTCCCCATTCTTCTTCAACAGAGCAAGATTCTAAGGCATATGCTAATAATATACCTCCTTGGAAATTCCAAGGAGTGCCAACTTTCGTATTAATATCCCAAACTTAAGAAGCACATTTCAAATTTCACATAAATAAAGAATTGACAAAGGATATTAAACCAGATATGCTTCCATCAAATTGCTTATTATTTTAAAAGGTCAAAATCTCATTGTTTCAAGATTCATATCTGTAAAAAGATGCTCAAAACACACTTCTCCAGTACTGATTCCGAACACAAAAATGTAGTGTGTAACATAAAGATTCATATAAGATAAGCAGCACATTTTATACATACACGTGCTCTTTTAAACAAACTCAAATTAATAAGCACTAGTGGTTCCCTCTTCATATCCTGAACTTCTAATTTCTTTTGCTTGGTCACAGATTCTTGATTCTCCTCCACAAGGCAGAATCAAGGACTTTTATTTACTTCATATATTTAACATGTCTCTTCACATGCAGGGCTGATTTGTTTTTTTTAATGGACCAAGCACGTGAAAATTCTTTTTGATAATGGATAGCAGAAAAGCTCGAACCCATAATCTCTGTCTACTCTAATACCAAGTTGAAGTATGTGTGGCTCGACCACATCTCATCTGAGAGCTCACTTTTATTTACTTTATTACATCTTCAATTGCTATCGTTGAAGTCCCAAAGGTCCATTCTTGTACTTGGTCTTGTTTTAAGAGCATAACTAGCCACTAGTTGTTTTGGTAGTTTAGATAATTAGAAAAATATACTATCTTACTTCAGGATTAATCAGCCATTGATATGGTTGGTCTCTCCTGCATTAATTACCCATGGATGCCCTGCATTTAAGAAACAAAATTCTAACATCAGATGGAAACTAAGGGTAAAAAAAACAAGGTAAAGGGAAGGCTGATCAAAAGGCGAAAACTAAAGAATATAGATGTAACTTTAGCTCAATTTTTTTTATAGTGGAGAAATTCCTGAGCACCAGCTGTCACAATCACAATTCTAAACTATGTGAATAATCAGCCCGCCTTTCTACCTCTCCAATTAAATAATACTTAGTAGCTAGAACTTGTGACGCACACGTTGCACAAAGGCACAAACTTTGAACATTACAGGTTCGAGTGAAGAATTCTACCACAACCCATTTGAGTAACTGGTTTCGAAATCCACTATTTATATACAGGGGCGGATTCCCGAACACCCTCGGCAAAAAATTACATTATATATATAGGGTAAATTTTCTGTGTTTATGTGCATATATTAGCTTTTGAACACCCTGAATAAAAGCAAAAGAATTTTTTTTTTCCGAATCCCCTGAATGAAAATCCTGGATCCGCCACTGTTTATATATATCTAGTGAACATGTCTTAGCCAAAGTCATTAGGTTTGGATGAATCTGTAACTAATGTTGTACATCCGCCCCTGAGACTGCGCTCTTACCACTAGACTAAACATGGGGAAACATAGAACAATTCCCTCTACATCCGCCCCTGATAGCACGCTCTTACCACTAGACTAAATGGGGGAAAACCTAAAATAATTCTCTCAACATCCCTCCTGACTCCGCACTCTTTACCACTAGACTAAACGGGGAAACCAAGAAACAATATCCTCTACATACCCGATGCTGTGGTGTTACCAATAGACCAAAGCAGGGGGGAAAACATAAAACAACTCATCAAAAGAGAGGACCTTGAGAGTGAGAAAAAAACAACATACTCAGGACTTGCTCTGCTGAAAATCTCCTGGAAACATCTTTACATATCATCTTCCTCAGCAAATCCTTTGCTTCACTTGAAACTGATCTGAAAATTCTTGCTGGAAATCTCAAATTTCCCCTAAGAACAGCTTCAAATGTCTCAGTTGGAGTGTCACCATAAAAAGGAGGAACCCCAGAAAGCATAATGTACAAAATAACACCAGCACTCCATATATCCACTTTCTCATTGTATTCTCTCCCTAACAACACCTCTGGGGCAACATAGTACGGCGTCCCCACCACCCCGTTCATCATTTTTCCGTCGGCCCCCATAAACCAATCTGCAGATCCAAAATCAGCAAGCTTCAAATTGTCCTGTTAATGTAACAGAAGATGTAATTTTAATAGAAACAATTAACGAATTCGTCTTCAAAACTCGAGAACGATAGAAAAATCAAACTAAACTTCTTTTTAGTAATAATAATACAATAGCTACGCTTCAGCTCCAAGCAAGTTCGGGACGACTATATGAATCATCACTGTCAATGTCGTGCACGTTTATACATAGCAGCCAGTTATCACTTGGAAGCGAGCAAGATAGTGATAAATTACGATTAGTCTAAACATTTGACTAGCGACTTACTGCTAGTTCTTATGTTCATCACACTCCAACGTATCCTACATTAAACTTTTCTACATATAAATCTCTGACAAAACTAAAAAGATTTAGCAGCTGTTAAACCTGGAGCAAATGTACTATACTAAACTAATTAGTATTCCACCTATATACATCTTTTTTCTTTTATTTTGTAGTACTGTTTTTTTTTTTTTTTTTTTTTTTGTGCTAGGTCTGCATGGAACAATAAGGTAGTAACACTAAAATAGCAATTTCTACTCTTAAGTCCCAAACAAGTTGAGGCCACCTATATGAATTTTCACTGACCATGTTACTCTATTTCAGCTCGATATCTCATGCCATTGACTAGTACTAACAATAGGAAAAAACATACTTTAGGTAAAATAAAAAAATAAAAAAGGGCGAAAAGTTCAGTGTTTGTATTATAACAAATATAAAATCATGGTCACTTTGGTGTCAAAATGAGTTGAGTTAATAAATAAGGGAGTCATATTTTCATGGGTTAATTTTGTCGTCCTACTTGTATTACCTGGGAGTCAAACAAGATGTTATCTGGCTTAATATCACGATGGGCCACTCCCAATTTATGACAATGTTCAATAGCTAAAACCAATCGTGTCAAAATCAAAGCAGCACATTTCTCATCCAACGGCCCACTAGAAACTCTCTCATAGAGATCACCGTTAGAACATAGCTCAGTGACTATATGAACATAATTATCATCTTCATAAACCTTATATATTTCAAGAATATTTGAATTTCCACTGACAAGTTGTAGAATTTTGGGTTCTTTATCGAGACATTCACGGTCAGTGGAATCAATAAGAAGGTTTTTTTGAATTGTTTTGCATGCAAAAAATTGGTTAGTTTGTTTGGAGAAACAACGGTATATTGTACCGAATTTTCCATGCCCAATTTGTTCGTACATTTGGAAGTCATTTTTTAAGGTCTCGGACATTGTTGTTATTGTTGATGATGATTAATGGAGGTTGATTGAGAAATTTTGTAGGTCTAGTTATTGATTTTTAGTAAGAATGATGATGTACTATTTATAAGTGAAGGGGAAGAGACGAACAGAATATAACACTCTCGCCATTTTATAATACTCTCGCCATTTTAATTTATGTACTCCTTGACTTAATTTATGTGATATTTTTTGTTTTAAATTGCATCAACTTTGACCAATACTTTAAGGTGTTTTATTTTTATTTTTTCGCTTCCCGAAATTTAAACTGCATCAACTTTGACCAACATTTTAAGATATTTTTTTCCACCAAATTGATATGAGAAAAGTTGCAACGTATAATACTTTTCATCTAGTTTTCAAATATATAAATTTTAATCTTAAAATATAGAGCTAATCTAATCCAATTTAGCTTCAAAGTTTAGTCAAATTGCCAAAAAGCTAACCCAATAAAATCCGGATTTTTTCTAGACTAGACCTTTGGGATATTTTAAGGGTTCATACATGCATTGATCCAGTCGAAGAACTTGCTCCAAAGCGACTACTCAGCCTAGCCTATCTTCCTACCTGCAAGCAAAATGTATCACATAAATTGAGACAGAGGGAACAATACTGATTATTTTTCTGGGAAAAAGTGCAAACATACCCCTTAATTTTGGGATTTAGAACAAATATATCCCTGCTTTAAAAAGTGGTGCAGATATGTCTTTGTTGTTACACAAATGGTGAAAACATGCCCTTATCGTTACACAAATGATGCAAATATTCCATTTTTACTGAAAGAACTTAAAAAAATGATTTAGCTTATTTTTTAATTAAGAAAATGTCGTGACTCCTACCCATTTTTTTAGATCTACGAGATAAATTTTTTTTCAGTGGGTTGTCTGGTTCGTTTTAAAAAAAATCTCCTTGGCTTAAAAAAATATAAGTCTACCCATTTTTTAAGACGAATCAGACCCGACCCACCAGAAAAAAATTATTACATGACTTTAAAAAATGGTAGACTTATTTTTTTTTTTAAAGCTACATGGCATTTTTTTAATCAAAAAAATAAGCTAAATGATTTTCTAAAAAAATCTGTCTGCGAAAGGGTTATTTGCACCATTTGTGTAACAACAGGAGTTATATATGCACCACTTTTTATCGAGGATATCTAGTCTAAATCTCAAAGGTGGATAATATTAACACCTTTTCCCTTATTTTTTTTATTAGTCGAGAAGTTTATGGGTAATTTGACACGTATTTCAGCTGAAGTGTGCTCATTTACGGATCAAGCGTTAGCCAATCGACTTGGTAGAATTCAGGGTAAATTTCATGAATGGTCACTTAATTATTGCTTTTTTCACCAAAGTCACTTAACTATGTTTTCTACACCATTTTATTTTTCTTTAATAAATTCGTGAATGTTAATTATTATATTTAAGATAACTTTTGTTTTGTCTATTGCAACAGAGGGATTACTCCAAAAAGAATATTCATAGGTAGTACTGATTTTATTACGGGACAACTCATGATGTTCATATCAATCTATTATGCGCCTACATCTAGCATTGGGTAGGCCTCATACGATAACTGTCCTAGCTCTATCATATCTTTTGTTTCATTTCTTTTGAACAATCACAAACACTTCTTTGATTATGGGGCTAATACTAGAAATTCAATGAGTAATCACGCATTCAATGTGTATTCCTGAATAATCTCATTTTTCAATTATTCAATCATTTCATTTTACCAAGTTCAATGTTAGCCAGATTAGCCAACATTTATCTCTTTCGATGCAATAACAAGATCTTATTTATAACAAGTGATTTTGTTGGTTGATTAATTGTTCATATTTTATTCATGAAATGACTTGGATTGGTATTAGTTTTACTTGGAGGGCAAAAGAGAGAGAGATTCAGTTCAGTTTAGTTTGTTTTGTTTATTTGCTATGGACTCCACAGTCCACAATGACTACCAAACTATGTGAGAAGTGGACTGATTTCATAAAGTAGAGACTGATTTTTTAAGGACGCAATTCCCCTAATTTTATAGAGTTATTTACTCGATCGCATACATTTATGAAACTGAGTCTGTTGTTGTTGTTGGATTTAATTAAACAATTTTTAAAATTTGCTAGTTAGACTGATCTGCATTGCATTTGAGTTGAATAAGTAATGGACTATAATTTAAAAGGACTTAAATTTATGAATCTTAAATTGATTTTTTCATATCTCATAAGTAATGGACTATATTTTATAAGGTTAATAAATAAAAGGAACATAAGATCTGCGAATATGTAGAATTTTAATTTATTTATTTTATAGAAACATGTCTAAACCATGCAGTACTAGCTATTTAAGGAAAGACTAGAGATATTGGTTTACTACTTTGATGTCTTAAGCAATTGTGTCACTCTTTCATGTCAACTACTATAGTTTTATATGCAAATGGCAAGAAGTTGGACTTAAATGTCTGAAAAGGGAATTAATTAATGAATCTGGTGAAGTTGGAGTTCTTTTACCATGTCTGCTTCATTCCATGTGGCACATTTTTTCAGGATTTTCGAATCGTTTTGTGATTGAATCGAATAGCGGCATTTTTGAGATACCACCTTATTTCTAAATATAAATATAAATATACAAAGAAGTATTTCAATTTCATTTGATTCGTGGCGTGCATCATGGACTCTCCAACATAAACCTCAACTTTTTTTGTATTTGATAAGGTTTTTCCTCAATGTTTTACCATTCATAAGAAATATTGATTTAAGAGTGATTTGACTTATGAAGCCCGGTGAGACCTCAAGTGACAGTTAAGCTTCGTTCTGCGGCAACACTAGCTTTTAAGTTGTTTCAAAAAGAGTTTATCCCAATTTTTGAGACTGACTATATGCAGAGTTTAGGAGAAAAAGAAGAATTCTTTTTAAACTCGTAATTTAGAATAAGTCTTAAACATGATTTGTATGACTGTAAATCATCTCATTAAGGATAAAACAAGGCGGATCTACGTGTTGTCGAGGGTGTTTCCTTGGTAAAAAATTACAGTGTATATATAGGGTAAATTTTCTGTGTTTATGTGCATATATTAACTTTTGAATACCCTCAGCAAAAAATTATTGTGTTTATTTAGCTCCTTTTTTTTCCGAACATCCTGAATGAAAATCCTGGAGCCACTGGATAAAACAAGAAGTTTAAAGTTAAATTATTTCTGAATATAAAAATAGTATCTTTTTGGTTAAGACTAAAAGGAAAAGTTTGTCATATTAAATAGGACAGAGGGAGAAACGCCTTTTTTATATTTGAAAATAATTTAATTTTGAACAGCTTTGTAGTATATTTTATACCTTAAATTAAAATAAAAGCTTAAACTTCATGATTAATCAAATTTCGTCACATAAATTAAGAAGATAATATAATAAATAACTAGGATACTTGAAGTCACTCTTTTCTTATTATTTTTCAAAAGAGACATAGACTAAGTACAACATGAGACTTGTCACTATTGATATTGGTAGGAAAATCTCTTGGTACATTTACAACACTAATGACCAACCACATGGCATGGTTTTTGCTGCATTCTGTTGCAATCTTATGGTGCCCTTTGATTATTTTATGCACTCCCTAATGGATTTGATAGTATAATTTTTTTATGTATTAATATAATTTGCAATAATATGTAATCATCTATGATTAATTATCATAATTCAGTAATCAAAATGTGTAGTAAATAACCTGCTATAACTAATTATTAGAAGTTACGAGTAATATAAAAAAATTATACTAATAATTTATATAGGTTAAATTCTTAGTATAATTATTTTTTCGTGAAAATTGGACAGGTCATGACTCATTAGAGAAGAAGGGATTGAAAGGGACATAAATATGAGGGATCCATGTCATCCATTGTGAGAGACTATATGATTGACATTAAATGTATGAACGATAAGGACCACAAAAATAAAGACAAATGGAATACCATATACTACTATTGTGAATTAATTAAAAAAATTAGTACCATAATAAGAATATAAGGAGAAATTGAAAAACTTGACATCTTGCATAAACCTGGAATTTGTGATTACGTTGTCCTAAAAAACCAATAGCAGCAAGTTTCATGTTGCAACTTGCAAGTCTCAAACCTTGGTCTTATTGAAGTATTAAAAAAAAAAAAAACTGATTGTTTAAGAAAAGTTAATATTAAAACCTCGGTTTCATCGAAGTGTTTTTATAAAAATGCTGCTTGTTTGAAGAAATTTGATATTAATTAATTAAAACAAGTCCAACTTCTTGCCATTTGCAATAGTAAAACTATACATGAAATGTAGGGTGATCCAATTGCTTACGCTATCAAAGTAATATAACCAAGTAATAAATAGTATTAGTACTTGGTTTTGATGTAAACATCTGCTTTTGAACATTTTTGACTCTCATAGTCACCAGTGTGTGTATTCATGATTAAATTGGTAAAAATTTATATGTATTTCAAACTATATTAATTTATTATGGTTAAATGGCAAGTTAAGAATATAAATTATTCCACTAATTACGTAATATTTGAGGCAAGCATATGACTACTGACAGACTGACATAATCAACTAGGTAGCATTCCTCATTGACATCAACATTGTATGAGTTCTGACCAACTTAAAAAGACACAATAGAGTCCAATACGAGCACGACCGTTATTCGTAAGAGTAACTTTTGGACATATAGGAAGGAATAAAACCCAATGCCCATTGCATTTATCAAATACTCCTATAATAATTTGAGCAGCTAGTTGTGAATAATGCACGCCATCACACGACGAAGCGAGGAAAACATGGAATACAACTGTCGCACATTGAATTAGAGCGGCAAAAGGCAATCGATAATAATGCCAAGGCATTAAGTATGCAACATAAAAAACTGACTTCGAACAATCCTAAGCTACACTTGTGCACAGGGGCGGATTTACGTGATGCCGAGGGTGACCCGAACACCCTGGGCAAAATCTTACAGTGTATATATAGGATCAATTTTCTGTGTTTATGTACATATATTAACTTTTGAACACCCTGAATAAATGTAAAATGTTAAATGCATTAAAAGTGGCCCAAAATGTTGAAATTATACTACATCACAGTTGGATTACCATCGCAAACAATATTATATTTTATATTTAGCTTTTGTTATTTTTTCGAACCCCCTGAGTGAAAATCCTGGATCAGCTACTGCTTGTGCAGTGTCTGAAATGGCATGTGAGACCAAATGTTACTATTCAATAATTCAGCCTAACCATACAAGCCGAACACTACTTACTCATCCTACCTGCACATACTTCGTCAATATATTTATTGCAATCGTGAAAACATTGGGTGCGGGTAAATTTTTACCAAATTGAATCCGTGACCAAATAAAAAACGGATCCATAAAAAACAAACACAACTCCTGAATCTCGTTCTCTGTCATCCAACCACACACTGTTTGGGAATATTCTCTTCTTATATTCTAAGTATTTTTCTTCTATTCTAATAAGTACTTCTCTTCTTATAAATAGTACTACATCATCATCACTCTTTTACTCACAAAAAAACAAGAACTCCATAACCAAACCAACCAAAATTTCTCTTTCAACCTCCATTAACATCAACAAAAACAATGTTTGAGACCTTAAAAACTGAATTCCAAATCTACGAACAAATTGGACAAGGAAAATTCGGTACAATATACCGTTGTTTCTCCAAACAAACTTCTCAATTTTTCGCATGCAAAACTATTCAAAAAAATCTTCTTATTGATTCCACTGACCGTGAATGTCTCGATAAAGAGCCCAAGATTCTACAACTTGTCAGTGGAAATTCAAACATTCTTGAAATATATAAGGTTTATGAAGATGATAATTATGTTCATATAATCACTGAGCTCTGTTCTAATGGTGATCTTTATGAGAGAGTTTCTAATGGGCCGTTGGATGAGAAATATGCTGCCTTGATTTTGACCAGATTGGTTTTAGCAATTGGACATTGTCATAAATTGGGAGTGGCCCATCGCGATATTAAACCAGATAACATCTTGTTTGACTCCCAGGTAATGTAAAATTAACAAGAAAACATGACTAACTCAATTCATTTTGATCCGTTCAAATTTAGTCTAACTTGCCCATTTGACATCCCTATATACAAAGTGATCATGATTTGACAGAGGGGTTGCTCAGATGCAGGAGTGAATTCGTGTATTACATTTGGGGCACGTGAATCCAGGATCTCTTCGTAAAATTACGTATTTTATGTATATATTTTCTAAAATTGATTTAATATTATCTGCACGACCCACAAGGTAATGGTGCATTTTGAAAAGGTTGAGTTATTTATCTTGAGGACTAGGGATCAGTTACCACTTAATACATTTTTTGCTTCTTTACCTAGAGGACTAGATTCGCCTCTGATGGTAAGCACCCTCATATAGTCGAGCTCAACTTGTTTGATACTAAGACTTAGTAGTTGTTCTATTATTACCAGGGGCGTATGTAGACTTGGGTTCGCCTCTGATGGTATAAATTTATACGTAAAAATCTATCAAAATTGCAATAATAGTAGACATGAACCCATAACTTTTAAATAAATTGATACTAAGACTTAGTAGTTGTTCTATTATTAGTTTATTACTACCTTATTGGTTCATGCAAACCTAGTAAAAAATAATATTGAATGGAAGAAAAAGATTTATATAGCAAGATACTATGTTAGTAAAATGTTTTTAGTGCTGGAGAAACTATTTCTTTTATGACGTTGGAGCGCGACGAACTTAAGAAGTGGAATTAAGTTGCTAGTTGAATATTTAAACTAATTTCAAGTTTTGCCCTCTTTCAATTGCTAATTAGCTATTTTATATGAATCTGCGCAACATTGGCAGTATTGATTCATATAGTCGTCCCCTACTTGTTTGGAACAGAGGCATAGTTGTAGTTATATTGTTACTAAAAAAAGTTTTTGTTCTGATTTTCTCGCGTTCCCAAGATTTGAAGACTGAGTTAATATTTAATCGTTTTTAGTAATTTTATATTTTCTGTTACATCAACAGGACAATTTGAAGCTTGCTGATTTTGGATCTGCAGAGTGGTTTATGGGATGCGACGGGAAAATGATGAAAGGGGTGGTGGGGACACCATATTATGTTGCTCCAGAGGTGTTGTTAGGGAGAGAATACAATGAGAAAGTGGATATATGGAGTGCTGGTGTTATTTTGTACATTATGCTTTCTGGAGTTCCTCCTTTTTATGGTGATACTCCAACTGAGACATTTGAAGCTGTTCTTAGGGGAAATTTGAGATTTCCCACCAGGATTTTTAGATCAGTTTCAACTGAAGCAAAGGATTTGCTGAGGAAGATGATATGTAAAGATGTTTCCAGGAGATTTTCAGCAGAACAAGTTCTGAGTAAGTTGTTTTCCCTCACTATCAAAGTCCCCTTATTTTGATGAATTATTTTATGTTTTGCCCTCTGCTTTAGTCCAGTGGTAAGACCGCGGCGTCAGCTGCGGGTATTGTAGAGCAAATTGCTTTATGTTCCCCCGTTTAGTTTAGTGGTAAGAGCACGGTGTCAAGGACGGAATTATAGAGCGAATTGCTGTATGTTTTGCACCGTTTAGTCTAGCGGTAAGACCACGCTGTCAGGGGTGCATGGCATTAGTTACAGGTTCATCCATACCCAATAACTTTGGGTAAGGCCCTATATATGTATTAAAAGTTTCACTAGATAAATACAAATAGTAGTTTTTGAACCCTGTAAATCGAATAGGTTGTGGTAGAATTTCGAACCTGAACTTATTCAAATTTTGGATCTGCCTCTGTGCATCGGGCACGTCACGAGTTCTAACTAATATTTAATTGGAGAAAGGTAGAAAGGCGGGGGCTTATTATCCACCGAGTTTAGAATCGTGCACCAGCTGGTGCTCGGGAATTTCTCCCTTATAGAAAAGTTGTTTTCAGTTTTTCTCTATACAGCCTGTAAAGTCTTTGTATTGGTTGCACTAGAACTAGATAAAAACTTAGAGCAAAAGTTACACTTTTATTCTCTTTGTCTTGATTTTTTTAGCTTCCATCTGATGTTGAATTTTGTTGGTTAAATGCAGGGCATCCATGGGTCATTAATGGTGGCGAGACCATATCAATGGCTGATCAAACCTGAAGTAACATTAGTATTCAATTCTAACTATCCTAAATACACTACCAGAACAAGTGTGAAAGGTCTTGCTGTACATATACACACAAAAGATCAAGTCGGCATCCCTTATTATACTCGTATATAGGTTAAATATTAATACTTTTTGTACGTATGTATTAAATCTTGAACATCCTTGGGGAAATTCCTGGATTGGCAGATGGAATTTAAGGGTCCAAGTGAAAGAAAAGAACAATGAGAATCCGTCAGGAACTTTCAACAATGGCTTCTCCTCTGCCATTTGAGGCCTAAAACTTTAGTTTATTTAGTTCCTGATTCTGCCTTGTGGAGGAGAATCAAGAATGTGAGACTGTAAATATATGAGGATAATGAGCTTTGCCTATATGCAAAAGAATAAAAGATTTAGCTATATATGAAGAGGGAAGAACTTGTGCTTATTTTTAGAGTTTTGTTTACAAAAGCACATATATGTATAAAGTTTGCTGCTTATCTTATATGAATCTTTATGTTTACTGTATACTTTGTGTCTGGAATCAGTACTGGAGAAGTGTGTTTTGAGCATCTTTTTACAGATATGAATCTTGAAACTGTGAAATTTTGACCTTATAAAATACTCCTTGCAATTTGATGAAGTACTATACGTATAAAAGCATATCTGGTTTAATATCCTTTATCTCTTCTTTATCGATGGTGAAATATCCCGGAATTTGAAATGTGTTTCTTGAACTTGGAATTTTAACTAGAAAGAAAGATGGCAGTCCTTGGAATTTTCAAAGGGGTATATTATTAGCATATGCTTTAGAATTTTAGCTTTCTTGAAGAAGAATTGGAAAAGGCAAAAGGATCAAGGTACAGTTGACTGTACTGATTCTTTTCTGGTACTCCGTTGATATTATCGATGGATCCATGATTTAAACTTAATAGATTTTATCGTTGAATCTATTACATTTTTGAAGTTATGGGTTCAAAATTTAAAATATGTTTAAACTTTAGCATAACTTTTACATAAATATATACACTTTTATATTGAAAATATTGAGTTTGATTGATCCGTAGCAAACATGCTATATCAGCCTCTGTTTTTAACTTTATACACATTCTCACTTTCTCATAAGTCATGACACACGTCTTTACCGACGCTCTTATCACTAAATTGTATTTAAAGCCGAAGAGGTCTTTATTTTCATTTTCTTTATCAAGCAGTTGCAATTTAAAATTTTCTGGATTCCCCGTAATTATTATTCAGATAAGAATCTTCATAATCATAAATTAGACTACCTGGAATAAAATAAAGATAGAAGTTGCGTTTGATATGGATCTATAGATCAATCTACAATATTATCTTGATATATATGAATATCAATTCCAGATATGGGATTGACATAGCATCCAATTCATTTACACATATTATCACATTAATTTATAACTTAACCATAATAAACTACTATAATTTGGTTTTTACCAATGAAAAATGGGTCCAAAGCCACATATATAGATATGTTAAGAAGCTTATCAAACTGAGCCATGTGACATTGTTTCTTCCACTTCACTTTATTGACAACCACATAAAGTTTGGAATATTTCTAGAATAGAACATTTAGAAAGACTAATTAACGCAAACAAAAGTCATCCAAGAGCTTACTACAAAATACAAACGCCCAAAATTAGCGGAAAGATAACTCATACAAACACATCGTAATACAACTTATATAAACACATCGTAATTGATTTTTAGGTTATAGCATGTTATTTAGTCTATTTTTATGTTACTAAACTAATTTACTATAAAGAATTACTACTTGTTATTGTAGGTTATCTTAATCTGACGATATAAAAGAATACATTATTAGTATAGAAAAAGTTAAAACACAAAAAGAAAAATATTTCATTACTTATTTAGCAACTGGGGGTTGGAGAAGAAATCAAAAGGTAGAAGCAATTGCATGTGGAGTTGGTAGTCGTCTAATCAAAGTGAACTAAGAAAGTAAAATTTTCTTTAAATAAAACAGACATAAATTTGGAACGATCAACAGAAAGGTAATCCCTATGACATTTTTCTAATTTAGACAATACATTAGACAGGAGTTCGAACCGAAATGACGCAAAACAAACTATTTTTGTAACAGAAATGGGTGAGAAAATTGAAATGTAACATTAATAGGATTAACCCACACAAAAAGAAGTGTTATTTGCACCCAGCTTAACATATCTCAGTTACATCATGTGGTAACATTAATAGGATTAACACACAAAAAAAAAAAGTTATTTGCACCCAGCTTTAACATATGTCAGTTACATCATGTGTTATGCTCAGAGAATCGGTCTAAATATATTATAAAGATAAGTGTATTAGCATGTCAAATTGAGTCATGTGACATTGATATGAACCCAATTACCTAAATTTATTTTTACCCTTATTGACACGACACATATTTTTAGTGAGTGGAGTCGGTTATTATTCTTTACTCTAAATAAAGTAGGTGACAGTCTCAATCTAGTAACGTGTGTAAGGGGTACGTGGAGACAAGCTTTTTATCCTATTGCATGGAATATATAATTAGTAATTTCGACTTTATTGTCGAGGACATAAAGTATGTATATACGAGATTTTAGAAAAATTTGTAAACAAAAGCACTTGAATACTTTCATTTAACTATTTATCACACTTCCTGACCACATATACCGTAAAGTTTGTAACAGTACAATATCATCATCATAACAAACAATCATAACAAAAACAAAACTAGTTTGATTAAAAGATAAGTTTACTTTATTTGCTAAACGTCATTTATATAAACTTTTATCAATTATTGGAGAATAAAAGTCAACTGCCGAGTGTTCTTAAGGACATGTGGAGATGAAACCGAACAACAACAACATACCCAACAACAACATACCCAGTGTGATCCCATAAGTGAGGTTTGGAGAGGATAAGATGTAAGCAGACCTTATCCCTACCTTTATGGTATAGAGAGGTTGTTTCCGATAGACCCTCAGCTCGAAAGAAACAGTTATGTGACAGCAAATTATCAAAGTAAAAATCATGGTATCAAGAGAAGTATGGTAACAAAATAGCACGATAAAAAGCAAATGGGGTAACAGATAGTAACACAAATTGAAGAAACGAAACTACACGACTACTACCTAATACTACTGCTACATAGGCCACTAGGCTACCTACTAATCATGTAGCTTAATCCTCGACCTCCACACCTTTCTATTAGAATGGTGCTCGAATCAATGTGTGCATTTTAACTATTAGATTGAATATAATCTCACGTCACAACACAGAAGAACTCTCTCACCAATGAAGTGCCCATTAGATTGGATATCTGCTACCTTATATCACAACATCTAATGACTCTATCACCAACTCATAATGAGGGCCATTATCGTAATAGTGAGGCATAATGTATGTACCCTTTTGAATAATAAGTTCTCTCGGCACCAAAAGTTATGGTGAATTGGTAAGTATTCCTCTATCTTTAGCTAGAGGTCTCAGATTCAAGCTTAGGAATAAAATCGCCTTTAGTATTGAGCGCTTCACCTTCTCAACTGGAATTCGGTCCCAAGGCGAGTATGAGGCACCGAGTGGCACCCAAAAATAAGTTCTCATTTTCACTACTATGTCAAAACGGGTAAAAACTAATCTTCACCTGGTGTTTAACCAAACCATACTTATTTATCATGGTTAACTGATAAACACCCAGTGCGGGTAACATCAAAATGCAAGAACTGTTAGCAAATGTATTTGACAGGCTAGAAATCAATCAAAACGTAAGAAAGAGATCTCACTTCAATGTGAAAGAGAGAGAAAGAGAGAGAAGCCATTACCATTTGCTATGGATTAGTTGCACAAAATAAAGAGATGCTGCATAGCTTACAATTAAATTAAAACGATGAATTTGAGCCCAAAAAATAAAATGACCAAATATGGTTTTCCATCATTTTCTCATACTATTTTACACATCCACCATTGGTTAAAATGATCATCAAATTTTGATCTCTCTCTCTAAGCCTTCTGAGGCAACTTCTGCAGTTGGCTCTTATACTTTGGCATTAAGAAAAGACTGCAGTAAAACGGTAATTTCAAGCACGTTAACAGTTCTTGCTTAATCCCCCTCGTGAAGCTGCTTCTCATGCTTTGGAATTAAAAAACGACTGCAATAAACATCAATTTCCGTCAAGCCGGTTCTCATACTTTGGCATTAAGAAAGGACTGCAGTAAACACATAGTTGCAAGCATTAAATATTCTTGTTTAAAACTCACGTCTGTACACTCGAGCAAGTTAACTAACAGACACACATTCATATACTTCACCAGGCAGGTCAACAGTAGACAAGCAGACTAAAAACATTCAAAATGGGTAGCATTAGTAGATCAACTTACTAATGTTTCAAAGGAAATATCCGTTAAAAAAGGGGTGAGGACATTTTTCTTCTTGTGTGTGTGATAACGGTGGTGTCCTGTCAACCTGCACGCATGACAATTCCATCAAGTTCCTGCTACCTCCTACCAAAATAGGGACCGAGTAACTCAGCCCACATCAGTGTCTTTTGTCTCTGATGGGATTCGAAACCTAGTTTCCTATGATTTTCATCCACTTCATTCACTGCTAGGCCCAGGAGCAGAGCTGGGGGGGTTTCGTTCATCCGAATCCCATTAGCCGGAAAATTATACAGCATATACGAGGTCAAAATTGTTTTTATGTATATATAATAGATGTTGAATCCTCTTGACTTCTTCGTTTGTTTACCTTTTTTTATTTTGAATCACCTTAGTGAAAATCATGGCTCTGCCACTGGCTAGGCCACACTCGAGTGCAAAAAAAGGGTGCAGGAAATCTAGATGTCATAATATCCCGGGATTTAGACCACCAACTAGGATTTTAAACTTAGGAAACTAAAGATGTCTCCAACATGAGAACGCTGAAAGATAGTGTGGTCATTTCGAAACCATAAAGAGATAGATGATCATTTAAATGTCTCAACTACCAAAGGACTTACAATTACCAAAACCGGATATGATACACGTTAAATCAAGCATATTTGCTTAGTTCAGTGCCATGAAGCAGAACCAATGAAAATTTTAAGCTCCTAGAAAGTCTCGAATCACCCAACAAACTAATACCAACTTTGTCTCCAAACTATCACACATAAATGTACAAGTTCGATTTTTCCCAGATTTTCCCACTAGATAGACAGCAATATATAGTTGTGGGATTACACTGGCTATGTTGTATAGACAGCAATAACATGTTGACATAGTTGGATGTTTTATACTAAGGAGAGTTCTCTTCTTCCTTTATGAAAATTAATTATTAAGAAGAGTTTACCACCAAACTTCATTTTCAAGGAGACATACCAAGAATTTAGCATCATGCTATATTTTCACTTGACAGAACTATCTATAACAACCATCCTCTATAACAACATTTCACTATTTTTTATGACAAGAGAACCCGCAGACGCTACCCTTCGGGCGCGCACAGGGTAAGACCCCGAAACTTGAAGTGCGGAGTCTCCTAAGGTGTTATAAGAAAAAAATACCTACAGGCAGAGTAGGAAATCTATAATGTCGCATGAGCATATAAAGTGTTTCTTGGACATGTAACTCATGGCTTAAACGAAAAGCACCACCCAAATCAACCATCTACAAGAGTTCTTTTTTGTTTTTTGTTTTTAATAACCGTGGTATCTGGCCAGCTTGCGCATACCACTACTAGTTCCACGGGGCACATGCTACCTCTCATCAGACATGTACCAAGTAACTCTATCCACTAAGGTTTGGGCAGATGGGAAGACATGACTAGTGTTTTTGCCTCCGCTGAGATTTGAACCTGTGATCTAATGATTCTCAACCCACTTCATTGACGAGTAGGCCACACCCTTGGGTGATATATCATCTTAAAAGAGTTTATGTAAAATCCGTATGAAGTTCCTCCCCAAAGCCCACCAATAATGACAGAGCACGTAAAAAAAAAAGTCCATTAAATGGTAAGAACGTTTTCTATTTGAATAAATATGTATTGGAAACCTTGAGTATTGGAAAGGCAAGTTGTTCAGTGCATAATGTTTCTCCAAGTCTCTGTAATTCCAACAGAACAAAAGAGCTAACCAATTTATGTCTATTGAACAGCAATTATTTTCTTTACCTTCATTCCAGTAGGAGATCCGGGTTTAGTAGTAGTTGTACTTCCAAAGCTGAATTTGGGCTTCTTTTCAGCAGGTTTTAATATTTGAAAGGAGCACATTAAAGTCTCATCTACGCTCATCATAGCACCAGCATTATCAAACTCTCCACAATAATTCGGTGCAGAAAATACAGTTACAAGTTGCCGATTAGCAAAAAACTCATACCCATCCTCCACAACCTGTAAGAACTTTCAAAAGCATTAGGAGATTTAATAGAAAAATGAAAACAAGGAAACCTCCCATTCAACTTATAGAATTTCACTTAATCAGCCAGATAGAGAACAGAAGCAGAATAGCTGAATAAACTTTTGAAAAGATATGATACAAATGGTCCCTTGTGTTTGAGGGTAGATTTAAAATATTCCCTTAAATATGTACTGAACAATTTTGATCCTTTAAATTTTTCAAAAGTCAACACTCTTAGTCTCCGTCAAATACTTACAAACTCTGTTTGTTAGATTTGACGAGAATTATGAAAGAAAAAGGAAATTAGTGGGAACTCAAATTTAGAGGTACAATTTTTGTAGTTTCTGCAACAAAATTATTTATTTCTAGAGTCTTGTGTAGCTTTTTATGTACAATTTCTGCTATTTTTTTTACGATTATAAACAATTCCTGCTATTTTGAATATTGTTTTAGTGTCTAGGGCAGTAATTTGTGTTGCATATTTTAAGTTTAATGGGAATTTCTTGGCATATATTAAATCTTTTTTCCCACAATTTCCGTCAAATCTAAGTAACATAAATTGTTAAATATTTGATGTAGACTAAAAGCGTTAGCTTTTGACAAACTTAAAGGACCAAAACTGTTTAGTGCACACTTAAAGGACTATTTTGAACCTACTCTCAAACATAAGGGCCATTTTTGGCACACTCTCAACTTTTGAACCTCGTGATTGACCTTTACACCCATAGACTATATATCAACTTATAGATCACCGATCAACTGATTATAAGCCTACGCAAACCTAAATACTAAAGAAAATTATACAGCATGTGGGTTAGACCTGGTGAGCACGGCAAATAAGATCCAGATCATGCTTCTCAAGAAATTCTGTCACTTTATCTGCACCAAAAGTGTATGAAACTCCCCGGTCATTCAGTCCCCATCCTTGAACATCTTTACTAGGATCGGACCAAAGCAAATCACAAAGCAAACCAGCATCGGGAACATCAGTTGGGCGCTGGAGATTTCTAATTTGGTCTAAATGGTTCAAATCAGGAGAGAGGCCGCCATGCATACATAGAATCTTTTCGTCTATTAAAGCAGCAACTGGCAGACAATTGAAGCAATCTGTGAAGATTTTCCATAACCTAACGTTAAATCTTCTCTTACATTCGTCATAAAATCCGTAAATGCGGTTTATGGAAGCACATTCATGATTTCCCCGAAGCAAGAAAAAGTTTTCCGGATATCTTATCTTGTAGGCAAGTAGAAGACATATAGTCTCTAGGCTCTGCTTGCCACGATCAACATAATCCCCTAAAAATAAATAGTTTGATTGAGGAGGCAATCCACCATACTCAAAAAGTCGTAGAAGATCAGAATATTGACCATGAATATCACCTGAAAAGTCAACAGGATAAACTGTCAAAAAGACATTAAGAAACCAACTTTTTGTGCATGTCCCAGAACATGCTTTCCCTAGTTAAAAGATTGACTTAAGCACTGGTCAAAACAGAATAAACATTTCTACTAAGATGGAAAAAAAAAGATCGTAAACCAAGCTTGCTCAATTACACAAAAAGTTTCCTAAATAGCGAACTTTAAATATGAAGTAATACGTTCTGACTCTTAGATTCAAATGCCCCTCTTTTTCCTAAGATGAAGTTTTGAAGTCATCAAAAACCGACAAACTAATTGCTTCCTTGAAAGTTCATACAAGTCACAACCAATTCCGTGGATCAGTTTCATCTATATTATAACTGGTATTTACGGATGTTTCAAAATTTTGCAGCTTATTCACATGAATATTGGGACATAATTACCCTAAATATCAATAACAGCCATCGTATAGTAACACATAGCTTGGTCAAGTTCTTGTATCTCTAAATAGTTGGTAAGTCGCTAAGGGTCTTGTTTTACACGTCACATAAGTAGAACTAGCCTATTCTTGGAAATGCTCAATCCTAGTTTGCCTCATCACACTTTGCCACAAATCCGTAATAACCAAATTGGGCGTGACTCCACTATCAAATCTTCTGTTCCTTGGTGGCCAAATATAAAATTTTAAGATTCTAAACACAGTCAGAAAAAAGCATCACTAAACTACGTATGAGCAGATCAAAATTCATAAATTTATGGCTTTTTACAAGCTATGAACGAAGGCGATAACGGGTACTATAAATCCTAAGCGCTTGTTCTAACACTAGTAAGTTGGCATAGAAAGCAACCAACACCAAGACATCTCTCATTCTTCAAGCCATAGACTCAAAGTGCCTTCATATAAATACCAAAAGATATACTCCATCAAAAACTAGCGAAAAATTGAACAGCCCTCTGTTGGATTAGGTTGCATATCTGATAATTGTACCTCAATTTTTGTAACATAGCTTAGAATTGAGAAACATGGTGCTGCTGAACTAAGGTGTCTTCTCAGCTACTCCATTTTGGGCTTACGTAGCGAAATATCTTTGTTCAAAGTCAAACTCACTCATATAGCTTCAAGATTGGACTTTGACTTCGAATGACCTATCTCAATAACCTCAAGAGTGAGAGCCATATATATAATGTAAGTCCATATTTAGACATACATGCTTAAGGTACATGCATCTACCAACTAAACTCAGATTGCTTGCACCCATCTTCCAAGGTGACTTTACAAAGCCATAAAAGGTGGAGTGCTGGACACAACAAGAGCGTAACTAAAGCCATAATTGAAGTCCAACAACAACAACATCATACCCGCTGATCCCACAAATGGTGCACCGGGGAGGGTGGAGTGTACGCAGACCTTACCCCTACCTTTGTGGGGTAGAGATGTTGTTTCCGATAGACCCTCGGCTCAAGAAAAACGTGTTTCAAAACAGGTTTGAAAAATACAAGAGTAAAGAAGCTATGGTGAAAATATTGAAGAAAAGCAAAATACTGACAGCAAAAATACTGAAGATAACCAAAGTGACAAAACCAATATTAGTACTAAAATTGAAGACATTAATTGAAGACCACGAGTCTTAATTTTTGCAAGAGTAGCAACGACCTTACATGCTCAGTTAATGGCATAATTCACAGCTATAAACCATCAATTGAAAGAAAGAGGTGGAGAAACACTACATCGATTAGTTGTGGGAAATGACTTCATGACATATTACATTCCAAGAAATTAGTGGAACTATAAATATAAGAGACTGCCAGCTAGGTATACCAAGACGCATAAATACTAAGCAGACAAAGGAAATTCATGTAGATAACCAACACATAAGCTCATCAAAGGAGGGAAAACTAAAGGCTTGAGGAGCAAGTTAAAGAGAGTGAGAGGATCCAAGGGTGTGGCCTAGTGGTCAATGAAGTGGGTTGAAAACTATAAGGTCTCAGGTTCAAATCCCAGCATAGACAAAAACACTAGGTGATTTCGTCCCATTGTCCTAGCCTTGATGGACAAAGTTACCTGGTCCTGGTGGGAAGTGGCAGGTACCCGTGGAATTAGTCGAGGTGCGCGCAAGCTGGCCCAGACACCACGGTTATCAGAAAACAATAAGCTAAAGAGAGTGAAAAGAAAAGTAGATTCAGCTATTTAATGTTTGAAAACTAATAACAACATATGAAATGGAAAGCATAGATGTAGTGAGACAATAAAAGCCCAACCACCACACCTAAGAATGTAGAGATGGACTTGAAGATAGTAATGCAGCGAATTAAAAGTAAACAGGGTTTTTCCAGAGTTGCATCACACATTCATAAAAGCAACCAGTACCAAGCATATAATTCAAAACGATAAAAACCATTGACAACAAAACACTTCATATCGAAATTAATTAGGGTCAGTTATATGAATCATCTTATTCTTCTGCTCTATTCAAGCCTATTCCATTCCGATACTAAGTAGTTTTTCTTCAAGGCAAAGTAGGGCTCGCTACAACTAGTGGTCTCTAAATCTCGCACTAAACTCAAAAGTCAAAACATACTTGGACCCCGACAAACACCAGATTAAATGTAAGTGTAACACAAGGAAATAAAATAATCCCACAAAAATTTATCCAGCGGCACCAGGAATTCATTAGCCCAATAAAAGCCAAGTGAATCGTTCAAACACGACAAAACAACAGAAAACAAATACAATTTTCTCCAGCTGATGGAAAAGACAAGACTTATGGACAAATAGAAACCAGGAGATTCTTAAAGCATGATTTACACTCCTCTTCAAACACATCATAAAACGAAGCTAATTCCGAATGAAACATTAATAACTGATAGGTTGTCAGCTCAATACACAGTAAAAGCTAAATTGATCAACAAACATATACTTCAAGCCAAAGAAAACCTGAACATACACCACAAGCAAAGTTATATTATATAAATATTCATTTGCCTCGACCTACTCGTATTAAACCGATGTAACACAGGCTTGCCTTGTGAATTTTTCAACAACAACAACTACGTCTCAGTCCCAAACAAGTCGGGGTCCCCTATATGAATCCCCACTTCTTCATTTAAGCTCGAATTTTTCAAAATGCACTAAATATTTAGTGAAAAAACTACATCTACCAGATAAAAATTATCAGTATTAGATATCCATATACACACCGTATAACATAGACCAAAGGAAAATAACCAATCTTAGCAACTAATACAAAAACCCCATCATCTAAAAAAGGCAACTTTACAAGAAACAAAGAAAATAAAACCCAAAAACAGCTGAAAACGAGTGAAACAGGTTGACTACAACTAGAGGTCTCTAAATCTTGCATTAAACTCAAAACATACTTGGACACCGTCAAACACCAGATTAAATGTAAGTGTAACACAAGGAAATAAAATAATCCCACAAAAATTTATCCAGCGCCGCCAGGAATTCATTAGCCCAATAAAAGACAAGTGAATCGTTCAAACACGACAAAACAACAGAAAACAAAATACAATTTTCTCCAGCTAATGGAAACGACAACACTTATAAACCAAATAGAAACCACAAGACTCTTAAAGCATGATTTACACTCCTCTTCAAACACATCAAAAAACGAAGCTAATTGCAAACAAAATATTAATAACTGACAGTTTGGTCAGCTCAAATGCACAATAAAAGCTAAATTGATCAACAAACATATACTATACGCCAAAGAAAACATGATTATAGCACAAGCAAAGTTATGTTATCCGAATATTATTTGCCTTGACCTACTCGCATTAAACCAATGTAACATTGGCAAATTTTTCAACAACAACTACGCCTCAGTCCCAAACAAGTTGGGGTCGCCTATATGAATCCCCACTTCATCATTTAAGCTCGAATTTTTCAAAACACACTAAATATTTAGTGAAAAAACTACATGTACATATAAAAGATGGGCATCAGATATCCATATACACACACATACCACATAACACAAACCAAAGGAAAATAACCAATCTTACCAACTAATACAAAAAACCCATCACCTAAAAAATTCAACTTTACAAGAAACAAACAAAATAAAACCCCAAAACAGCTAAAAAAAATAATTAAAAAAGGGGGAACTAGTAACTAATTAATCAAGAATTAAGGATAAAAATTGAAACTTTACCACAAATCTTGATTGGTGCTTCAAGTTCCAATAAATTAGGTTGTCTCAAGAAAATCTCTTTAGAAATCAAACACAACTGTTTGATTTCAGCCTCAGTCAACACAACTTGTTTCCCAGGTTTACCCTTTACTTCAAGAAGCCTAGTTATAATATCATCTAACACATTTTGGTCCATTTTTGCAATTTTCACTAACAATTTTTACCTACTTGTACTGATGAAAAGATGGGGTTTTTAGTTTTGAGTATAGATGTGAAGGACTTGGTATTTGATTGATTGATTCGCTTTTTTTTTTTTTTTTTTTTCTATATATGGGTGGTTGCTATTTGGAGAGTGGGGTTGTCGTTTTGTGTTTTATGTTGTGTCGTTTTGGTGAGAATAATTGTGAAACATTCTTTTAGTAAGACCAATGGTTATGATATAAAAGTTTAAAACCCCTCAATATTGAAAACTCTTTTTCAATAGATGAGGCATTTTGTTTTTGTTTTTGTTTTATATAGAAATTTGTTAGGTCATGAGAACAGGGGGTGGGACCATGAAGGATGTTATGAGATTCTTTTATTTATTTTTTGCATAGTTTAATCATTTGATCTAAATAAATTTAGTTTCGTGTTGAATAGGCTCATGAAGGGGTAACGGTCACCCTATCAAGACGTGTTTTATATTCAGGGTTTGAATTCGAAAATTTTGATTGAGGGTGGAGAAGTCCTAATTACTGTTCACCACATCACCTCGTCGTAGATTCATTTACTCTGATGAGACAGATCTTTATTCTCAAGCTAACCCTCTTGTTCGTTACTTCTTGAGCTTGTAAAACATTCTATAGGATTCAGACATGTGGGTTTGCATTTTTACTAGGTTGGCGCTTTAATCGTTCAGCAATAAATGCAAAAGGACTTGACGAATCAAACAAGTTGACTATTCCTTCTCGATCTTCTGTTTATTTTTTTTTCTTTCTAAATCTCGTCTATGAAAATGGAGAATCCTTTGATAATGAACGCCTCAAACTAATAAGTAGGAAATTGGTAGAGTCATGAGAAGAGGGATGAAAGGTGTGGTGAGATCCATTTAACATTAGTCAAAAATAGCGAATTTGAGTCATGAAAATAGATATCTCTGTAATAGAAAATGTCCTTATTCCTTTTAATGGGCGCACATATTCGAATTATCAAGTCAGTGAACTTTGAATACTAAGTACTTGAAGAAAAAGGCGAGGTGGATCAGTAATACTAACAAAAACTTAGCTATTTACAACAAACTAGTAAGTGCATAGCACGTGTTAAATGAAATTTACCAGTTAACAATGGTGAATAAATATGAATTCTCATTTTATTATCTTAGCTCTTAAGGTTTAATTAGTTAATTCAATACAGACCACTAAATTCAAGTAGTGATTATTTACTCTTGTCGACAAGTTGACCAAGTGGTAGATTTTTAAGTCGGGGCCCACCAAGGATACTGATCCTCCTTGGACCACCTAGATATGATCTGCTATAGTTTTTTCTACACTTCCTATATCTTGATAGTACCAGAAAATTGCAAAATCCCAAAATCAAATTATTATTATACATTAAGAATGACCTATAAAAAGGATAGGTAGATTATATTACAACCCAACTTGTGAACTGGTACCAACTAACAAACCAAGCCTAATTGGTAGTCTAAAAATATTTAACTTTATTGGGCTTAAAGCACCCCAAGCCCAAATATGAATCCTAATGCTCACTTGATCGAACTACATGTTTTTTGTGCGGATTGCCCTTCAAAGGCACTGTTCTTTAATTTTCGTCCCTCAAATTGGTGGTCTTTAATTTTTCCTTCACCTAATAGCCTGAGGTTCTGAGTTCGAACCCCAACTTAGCAATTAAAAAAAAAAAAAAAAAATTTGCGAGGCAGAGGTTTGAATTCGCAAAGCAGAGTTTTGCATTTAAAACTCTGCCTTAGGCCTAACTTTGCTACGAAACTCTCCTTGCGATTTTTTTTTTTGGACTGAGCTGAGATTCAAACCCCAAACCTCATGATATTAGGCGAAGGGTAAAAACTAAAGACTACCAATTTGAGGGACAAAATTTAAGACCAGTGCCTTTGAAGGGTAATCGTGCAAATGACCCATCGAACAATTCTAAATTAGGAGATCGGGTGAAGTTTACAAGTATAGCGGTTTTTAGTCCGAAAATTACACCCAATGACCTTAAAATGGGTGGCTTGGTTTTTTGATTCCGCCTGCTTTATGGACAAACCTTCAAAATCAAGAAGTCAAAACTTGTTAAATTTGAAGTTTTGTCCATAAGGCAAGCGGGGTCAAAAGTTGAAGACCACCCACCGACAAGACCATTATTGTAAATATGAGCCATTTTTAGGACCCCTATTTAAAGTATAGTTGAACATATTTTTTAAAATTTAATTGTTTCAAAACTAACTTCAGACACGTGAAGAAGAAGAAAAAGAGGAGGACGAAGAGGAAGAGGAAGAAGAAGAGGAAGAAGACGAGGAGGAAGAAGAAGAAGAAGAAGAGGAGGAGGAGGAGGAGCAACAAATGGTTCAGTTACGAGAGTAATATTTTATTTTGGTCTATATATACATAATTTCAACTAAAAGCAATGAGTTCAATTGAACTGATATAACTCGCTCTAAATCTGCCTCGACCTCATTTTGGCCAAAAAAGCAACACAAATGAATACTAAAAGGTAGGCTTATCTGCCCCTTGATGATACTGTGAGCATAGATGGAGCTCGAGAGGCAGAAGGAGGTTAATCCGAACCTCTTTTGTCAAAATTTTAGATTGTTTATATAATTTTTATTCTTTATTTTTTTATGTATATATGATAGTTGATACATCTCCTAGCCTCATCATACATGTCCCCATTTGAAGCTAGTACACCTTGAATTGTTTTGCTAATTAAAAGAGCTACCGTCAAAAATATGAAAATAAAATAAAAACAAGATAAGGTATTTTATAAGAACTACGTTTAATATCATGGAAAACATCAGTATTGAAGAGAGTACGATGTTAACCTTGAGCCCGTTTGGCGTAGCTTATAAGTTGCTGAAAACGGGCAATTAGCAGGAATGCCCTTATTACGGGGTGGTCTTTAAGTTTTGCCCTTCAAATTGGTGGTCTTTAAAGTTTTGCCCTTCGCTAGGGACCACTTGGTCATGGGTTCAAACCCCCACTTAGGCGAAAATTTTAAAAAAATTCGCAAGGCATAAGTTCATAAAAAAGGCAGAGTTTAGGCAGAAATTTTGCCTTTTTTTTTACAACTTCTGCCTTGCAATTTTTTTTTTTAATTTTCATTGAGCGGGGGTTCGAACCCATGGCCAAAGGGTCCACGGCAAGAAACCTTTAAAACACCAATTTGAAAGGAAATGAAGGGCAATCCACGCAAAAAAAAAAAAAAAAAGAAGAAGAAGCTAAATTTGTTTTACTTTTTTGAGTATTTGTGGCCAAATTTCAAAGCATATTCGTCTTAAAATAAAAAATAAATAAGTTGGCCCGTTTGGCTTAAAAGAACAGCTTATAAGCTGCTTTTTTTAAGCCCATCCAAACAGGCTCCTTATAAACAAATCAAAACTATTAAAGAAGTCCATTTTTTTTTTATAGAGACTACTGACTTTTAAGATTCCATCAAAACACAAGTCATATATACCATAGGTCCATAGCATATTTTGCTTTCACATGTTACAATATTGGAAAAAAAGGTTTTGGTTGACAATTAGGCAATCAGTTGACAACTTGACAATTAGTAAATTAGTATGATTTGACCAGAAACAAGTAAATAATGTAGCATAGTTTGATGTAAACATGGTATATAGATAAAATTTTATTATTAATATGTATACGGAGTCATCCGTTACTATTGAAAAGAATAGAAATTAATGACGGATAAATTATATAGCTAAACAGTAGCAAAAGATTATAAAAAAATTCTGTTAGCTACAGTTATTTTGTGGTAAATTTGCAATGAAATTCGTAGCTAATCTTAATTTTTTGTTGTTGTAGTGTGTGGTATACCCACACTGATTTAGACTCGACTATTATCAAGAAGAAGAAAAAAAAGGTTGCAATTTCGCCTAACACACTTAAGTGTTAGGCCTTAAGATTCCAATTCCACCCAAAAGTAGAGGTTTCTTCCCAAATATTCATGGATCTACCCCAAACCCAATTAAATTTAAGAAACTAAAATAAAATTGGATCGAAGTTATATAAAGTGATAGTATACAGTTTTTAAAATTATATTATCAATATACTTTAGCTTATAATAGCCTATTAATTATTAATTATTATTGTTAATTTATCACCGTTATTAGTTGATGCTTATCATAAGAATTTAAAAATATTTATTTTTTAAGTGATTTAATTGTGTAAATATTTTTACGCGTACTCATGAAAGCTTGTTGTCCCTTATTCAATTTTCAAACACATTGGAACACTTTTTTCTACACAAATATCTAAAAAAATTCAAACTTCATGCATCAATATGTCAACAAAACAGCACATATCAATAATGTCATTTTGAATGTTCCCAGAAATTGCCCCTTGTGTGGAAATTGAATCCCTCATTGCTCTATATATAATTTGCTTCACTTATTCACTACTATTTCACAAAAATTCAAGAACCTAGTCCTTTGTTATCTGTTTCAAACAGGAGAGTCATTCTTTCGTTTCAATAGAGCGATTTTTTTTTTTTTTGGTACTTGGTTTTCTCATATACATTACACTAATGAAGATCATAGTTTTTTCTTTGCTTATTATGTTTATTTTAGTACCTAGTATTGTTGTCATGGACAATAAGGTGATGAGTTTTGCTATAGAAAGTGCTGAGCCACCGAATCACGGTAGGAGAGTGGGTCTAAGGCCTCCGCCACCTCCTAAGCACCACCCCTCTGTCCACTGGAAGCAGGGGAGGTTCGTCCCCCCAATGCCACCGCCAGCATCATAGTGATCAGTGACGTACATGAGATTTTGTGTAAGTGTTGTCAGTTTATTGTCATAATTTGACTTGTAACAAGTCCTAAACTTTACCCTCCTACCCACTAGTGGCAGAGGAGGTTGGTCCCCTCAAAGCCATCACCACGCATCATAGTTATCAGTGTTGTATACGAGATTTTGTGCAAGTGATATCAATTTATCTGTCATATTTGACTTGTAATAAGGCCCAATTGGATGGCCTCACTAGCTCTTTTTTTTATAGCTTTCAACTAGCTTTCCCCATATTAATTTGTAGCTACTTCAGATTCTAGTCATTCTCAAGCTCAGATTTAAATCTTTCTACTACTTATATACTGCTCCATTACTTTTCCTGTCAAATTTAAGTATATGAGCTAGACTTTACCAAAAATTTTAATGTGTCTCACACAACTGAACGTAATTGTGTGAGGCTCCATTTTGTGAGGCAAAAAAATGACCTAAAATTTGTGGACCCATAAGTGTAAGAGGTGGGTCCATTTTTTTGTCTCACAAAAAGAAGCCTCACACAACTTATAATGTAAGTTGTATGAGGCACATGGTAAAACTTTTCAGATTTTACATATATATCTTCACTCAAGTGTGGAGATATTGGAACACATCGCTTTGGGCTTATTTCTTGAAATATTGGTACTAGTATTCCATCACACTAATTTGGTATTAGTATTCCATCAATGTTCACATAATTTGATAATAATAATAATATTGGGCAAAATACATATATATATACATAATAAGCACCATATATTATGGAACATAACGAGAGTTTTCAGTTTTCAAAAACATAATAATAAAAATCTTACGAAACGTATACAAATACGGTGAAACACATACACAATAATTGACTGCTCATGGAAATCACGCTTTAAACGTATTCTTCCTAATCTTCTTTCCAAAATTATCTCCCAGTTCGAAATTTTCCCCTGATTTTCTCCTTATTTCACTCGATGAATCCAAACAGATTGATTAAGCGGCTCAACAACAATACACAATCAACTTCTCAATTATATTCGATTGTAATTTTAGAAAATCATCCATTGTCGGGTTAAAAAAATCGAGCAGGAGATTTTATCCCCTCTTTTTCTCCGATTTTTGGTCGAGGAATCGAGTGTGATTGAAGAACGGCACATTCAAAATTGATACACAATCAAATCTCAATTACACGCCATTGAAATTTCAGAAAACATTCAATTTTGAGTTCAAAGAAACCAACAGGTATTCTCCCATGTTTTTTGTCGAAAAACCGAAAGTGATAGAAACGGCTAATGAAACATCGATAAACGGTCGAATTCTAAATTGTACGCAATTGAAATTTCAGAATTCATACCCATTCGACTTCAAAATCATACGGATTAAAGCTTTCACCGACTAACGATGATGGATAGCATCTTTCATTCTATTTTGATACAACATGGTGGAAGATGGGACTTTTTTTTCTCCAATAAATAACATGTAAATATATGTGAATGGTGAATACATTATATAGAATCTGAGAAAAGGTTGTCATGTAGTTAAGGAAAAAGTTGTGTATAAAAATAGTATTTATATGGTATAAAAGTTGTATGTGTATCTTGTTCATGAAAAAGTGGTGTGTATTTTGTTCTGGAAAAGGCTATGTATTTAAATCGTGTACAAATTATGTATAACATACGTATATAAAGTTGTAGGATAAAAGTTGTATGTATTTGATTCACGAAAAGGTTGTTTCTTAAAATATGTATGAATTATGTACAAAGTATGTGTATATATATATATTCATAGTGTGTGTGTGTCTCTCTCTTTGATATATGGTATATCAGATAAATATGTAGGTTTTAAAATTGATGAGCTAGTATTCTAGGTTGATTTTGCAACTCTTCTCTTTCTCATCTGCTTTTTGTTTGCTGCTTCAGGGCATTGAACAATGAATTTCATATTGCCGCCTGTCACCAGACCATCAGCTGTTTTGAATTTTGATTTTGAATTCGGATTTTCTAAAACTATTATTTGTTTGGACTGGATAGTGTTGCAAGCGACTGAGAATATATTTTGGAGCTTATATCTCAATTTTGAGGGTGTTTGGCGAAGATTAAAGGGTGTTTTACACGTATATAGTTTGAATACAGTTTTGGATGCATGTATGAATTTTGTATTAATTTTATATAAAGTTCATGTTTAGATTTCTGAAAAATTGTATAAATCTGATAATGTTGAGAGTAGAAACTTGTTTCTTGAGTACAATTGATACTGTTGCAATTTGATATGAATTTGGTTATCAAAAAAGTTACGAAGTTCGAAATTTCGTCTATAGCTTCTGTATAAATTATGTATGAAATATGTATATAACTATATAATTTCGTATAATGCTCATGTTGGTTTCTAGAAACTTAATACAACTACAACAACAAGGCATACAACTTCCATACAATATCCATACAAATTTAATACAGCTACAACAACATACAAACTTAAAATACAATTTTCATACAACTCAGCATACAATTTTAATACAACTTTAATAGAATATTTATCCCGATCCACCTTTATATTATACATATTCTTCAAATTCAAGCTTCGATCTCCTTTAATGGCTGACAATGAAGTTTTTTTGTAACTTGATTCTTCTATTTTCAACTTCTTGTAAAAACTTAAAAAGAGTGTAGAATGAAATCATGGGTGAATTTGAGAGAGAGCTTTTTTAGTCATTTTTTCGCACAACAAATGGAACCCAAAACACAAATTAACTAGATCACTGGTGAAAGCGATCTCTTAGTAAACTGAAAACTGAATATACCCGTAGCAATGGGAAATTCGTGGGTTGATAAAGATGAATTCATGGTTGAAGTTGAGTGAAGTATGAAAACTTCAATGAAAATCGCACCTTGAAATAGTGGTGTAGAGGGAAGAACTTTTGAAATTAAAAATGAATTTTGACGAAGAAGGAAACTGAAATCAGGTTCCAAAAATCGTGGGGCTCAGAAATCAGTTTTTTCTCTTCCTTAAATTAAGCCTAAAATCGTGGGTATGTTGAAAGTCCAGATCCGTTAAGTTTTGTAATTTTGTTGATATGTTTTGTAAATAGTCCAGATCCGTTAAGTTTTTTAATTTTGTTGATATGTTTTGTAAATAAGAAAAGGTATCCTCATTTCTTGTAATAAAGAGTCTTAAGTAGTACTATTAGGTCATTTCCCCAATAATATTAGTATATATAACTTTGTATAAGGTCGTTGAGAATATAAATAAAGACCCAATAAAAATAAGTAGCGGATGTAGAATCCATGTTAAGTAGCGGATGTAGAATCCATGTATAATATGTGCATAACTGTATATAATCAATGTGTGTGTATATATATATCGGCTAGAAAAAGTAAACAATAAATCCGACCAACTATTTGTGTAAAGATATTCATGCATAATACTGGTATATGGATTCTGTTACCAAAAGATCTGGTAAAGGAGGAACCAATAGAACCTTATCTATTATGAGGCCAGAAGAATTTTAGGACTAAATAGTACCACCATCTGATACTACACTGTGAACCAAATATTGAATAGCAAACTTTTTTTTTTTTATAGGGTGAATAATTTTATTTATAATGGGGATAAACTCCCGTATACAAGAGGTATTCCAAAAAGTAGAGAAACTACACTAATGAATGGCAAACTGATATATAGGTTGTATAACATAAACTGTACAAACTACAAGGTTAGCAAGAACCTGGTTCATCTGCCAAAGCTGTGATGTTATCTCTACAGGTTCAGCGAAGACAACAGCGGAGCTACATGTAACAAAGGGGTTCAAGGAATCTCCTTCATCAAAAAATTATAATGTGCAAATCGGGTAATAACAATTTTTTCTGTATATTTGTATGTTTGGATCCCAGGACACGAGAGAAGTTCTTAGTGTAGTGGTATTGTGGTTCAAAAATCGCTTAAGGACACTCGTTTGACTCCTTGGTGTGACATTCTCACATTTTTTTTAATCCCCTTGTTAGAATATCTAGCTCTGCAACATACTCGTGACAATTCCGAGAACTCCGAGTTTGTTTTCACTATTAGTATTACCTCAAAAGCCTTCAGCAGCCCTTTGTAGGACTCTTTGAAGTTCTTCAGCCATTCCTTGCAAGAGAACAGGTTTTCGTATGAGACCGTTGATTCCGACCTGTAAGCATTTCTCCCATACTTGTGCCTCTGAAGTAGAAGATTGAGCTATGATCAATGGCCAACTACGGCTATGGAATTTCCGAACTCTCATAGCCACTTCAAATCCGTCCATTTCCGGCATGTGAAGATCCAAAATGACAACTTGGATAGAAGTTGTTGAATGGCCCATCGCGCTTAGGCACTGAAAACCGCTCGAAACAGCAATTACTTGACAACCTAGTTTTTCAAGCAGCTTTTTTGTTACCATTCTGTTTACGTTGTCTTCATCAGCGAGTAGAACTTGGAGGCCTTTGAACATTGAGCTGGAAATTACTTCCTTTAAAGGATTTGCAAGTTCAAACATGTGTTTCCGGAATGATGACTGTTTAAGAAATCGGAGAATAAGAGTCATCCTTTGTGCATGGCCCTCGGTATTTGAGGGCATCCATACATTTCCCTGCATCATCTGCAAATTTTATATGCAGAAACATTGCATGTCAGAATAAACAAGAGCGTCGACTCGCCATTTTAAAGAAAGATGTAACCGCTGAAAGCAAAAGAACAAAGAATTATCATGTTCAGATTCTTCACCATGAGCATCATCTAGAAAAATCATGTGATTAATAAGCAGAAATCGAAGGAAATTAATCAAGTTTATTGGATGCAACCTGATGCCAAAGGGGAAACATCAACTTCCCATTCGGTATAAAAAGCGAAACAAACATAAAGCCCAAATTCTTAGTTTTTGTGATCTTGTTAAGGTAAAGGACAACACTTAGCTATGTTGCTGGGGCTATTCAAAAATACTGTCGGGTGCATGTTGGATCCTCCAAAGTAGTGCATTCTTGGAGGATCCAACATGGGTACAACCTGATGCCAAAAGGGGAAAATGAACTTTGAGTTCCCAGCCAGGATAGGTGGTAGAAGAACCAACACAATAAAATGATCACAGCGAAAATTTGGCTTTAATACGGATTTTGTTCCCAAGGATTTACCTGGAAAAGGAGCATCATGCAATGCTGAGAATCCTTCTAAATTTAAAACCATAGACTTCCTATGAGAGTTTGGTACAAAAAGCAAAACAAATTCTCGATTTTTGTGATGTTGTAAAGGACCTCAGCTCAGTGGCGGATCCAGGATTTTCATTCAGAGTGTTCGGAAAAAAGAAGAAGCTAAATATACACTGTAATTTTTGGGGTGCTCCCTTTCAAGGTCTCAAGTTCGAAACCCGCTGGGTGCAAACAATTTCTGAGGGCCATCGGACTGGGGAAACCCTGAATTAACCGTGGTGCACTTGCGGGAAACTCCTTGCCGAGGCTAATTAGTTTGGGCTCAAAGAGACTCGGACACCCGGTGCTTAATCAAAAAAAATATACACTGTAATTTTTTGCCGAGGGTGTTCAAAAGTTAATATATGTACATAAAAACAGAAAATTTATCCTATATATACATTGTAATTTTTTACCGAGGGTGTTCGGGTGAACACCCTCGACAACACCTACATCCGCCCCTGCCTCAGCTATGCAATCTGAAGATGTCAAGACTGGTCAGAAAAATCAATGAAGAAATAGCACGTGCACTGGAAAACTACCCTACAACACCAGTCAAGATGGATAATGGATCATTTGAGTAAATAGTCCTAATGCACAATACCATTGGGCCAAAGGTTTACTCACATTAAACTACTAATTAGAGAAGTTTGAGGTCGTATGAGTGCACCTAGCAACTTCTTTTTTCAACCCTTTTTATTTCACATAAATATACAGACAAGTAAGTCCACTACATTGCTCTTAAGTAGGCATCATTTCACCAAGCCTGCTTGCAACTCTTGGTCTTATTGATTAGGCAGCTTGCAAGCAATCTGACCCTCAAGTACAGTTCCAGAAATATATACGCCCCTACCCTCCTCTCTCCCCTTTTTACATAATAACTTGCCATTTTGGGATATTACAAATGTTTGGCACAGTTACATAATAACTTCAGTTTTATGCACTTCTTGTATCTAATTCCATAAACAACTTGAATTATATTATGCTGTGATATTTTCCCCATTAAATTAACTCTACACACACTTCATTATTTTTACCGACAAGTGAGAACTATAGCATGCAAGTCAGAATAACTCCTTAATCCCTTCACATGGTTCAATTCCACGAATATATTAACACCAGAGATGTCAGTATAAATCGCAAAATCTTATAAGGTTTAGTAGCTCTAATCACGTAAAGTACTTTCAACCCCAAAAAAAAAAAGAGTAATTCAAAAACAGAACAATAGAATGCTTACCTGAACGAGCTTTTTGCACATGCGGAAACTCATGCCTTCCTTTAACTCTTTGCTGTTATACCTCCTTCCACCAAAGTGAGTAGTCGAGAATGAGCTATCTGTTTGAGAACCTTCAAAACTAACTTCAATCTCAAATTTTATGGTGACATGCTCATCAAATACACTATGTCTTCTTGTTCGCCGAAGCTTATCGTTCCCGCCCTCGGTTCCTGTCTCCAGAATAACCTTGAATACGATGGAGCCCCTTCTGGAGCTGATATTTAATAAATGCCCCACCATATGAAGTATGACCTGAAACGTTCTCTTTTCGTCGCCCATCACCAGATTAGGTAAAGAATTTGGAAAGTCCGTAGAAAAGCCGAATTCCTTATAAACACACAAGCACTTAACAAGACAAGAAGCTTCTCGAATCAGCGAATGCAGCTGAAAGGGCATCATTTCTACTGGGAATCTTCCTTCGTCTTTCTCGGGTATATCCATTGCGTCGTTTATTAAATTCGACAGAACGGTGCTCGTTCGCACCATTGTCTCGATAATAATCCTCTGGTTAGATGAGCTCGTGTTCTCTTCTTGAAGTATGGAAAGCAAACCCAAAATCGAGTGCATTGGCCGTCTCATCCCGTTGTTCAGTACTTTCTGAAATGAATTCCTCGCTTGGCTCGCCTTCAAGGCGTTCTCCTTAGCCTGTTGAAGCAAAACATTCCTCGTTTCTAGTTTCTCCCTCATTACTTGAGACTCTTCGAGAACCGTCGCGTGGGATAATGCCACGGCCACCTGATCAGCAACTACTTCCACTATCTCCATCTCGTTACGGCTCCAATCATCGTTTCCACTCGGAATAACCAAAACTAAAATACCATAACGAGTGTCAACCAACTCGGGAGTTCCGCCTTTGAAATCCGAAGCACAAAGCAACGGCATCCGAATCGCTGCGACAGTACATCGCTCATCATCGGGGCCAACTCCGCTACTCGCAACTGCAAGAACTGAATCTCGCCTCAAAATCCTTACTCCTTTATCCTTGGTTATCTCCAACACATCCGGATCATCAATTGGAAGCGAACGATGGTATTCTACAGCAGAACCGGGGCTTAACCCGTGTGTCAAGTTCATCAATGACCTACTTTCATTTGGCATCCAAACAGCACAATTCTCCAAATTCAAGGTCTTTGAAAGCTCAACTAAAGTAGTGTACAATATAGTATGTTTATCAAGCGACTTCCTAATTTCACGCGTCAGCATTCGAACTTGCGTATACACTTCTTTTTGTTTCTTCATCATCCCAACTTCTTGATCAAGCTCCAACACATTTTGAGTCAAAAAAAGTTCTCTAACTTTAATTTTGAGCAAAAGAGGGAACAAGGTCAAAAGGGTGATTGCAGTTGCACTAGAAACAAGTGCGGTTAGGATTTTCGCGATTGTTAACGACAGTATCAATTGGAATGAAGGTTGAGCACTATAAGTCAATCCATTGAGCAAATGAGTCAATCCACAGAGCACTATGAATGCAATGAATTGAACAAGAACCCATTTGAATGGAAGATCAGAGCAACTAATAAAGTAAAGCAATTCGAGAGGTATCGAAAAATAAGCAATTGCAATCAAGAAATCACTCACTTTTTGGCACTCAAGAATGTTGTATATACTCCAAATACCTTCTTCATCACAGTTACAATTGGTGAATTCATTATCAGTTGCTATAACAGATATGATGAACAAAGAAATCAAGAATCCCAGAAATAACCACCTTAACATAATTACAATATTTATAACCTGGAAAAGACTCCCTTCAAATCAATGCCTCAACTCAATCAACATGAAAGGCAAATAACCAGTGAGATCTCATTGCCAAACAAAAAATAACAAAAAATGATCTTTCACATACTTATATGCCTCAAGATCTAACATATCCATTTGACCAAAGCATCAAAAATTTTCAACCCCCAAATCAAACAGAAGTTGCTCAGCCAGAAATATCTTTCCAAGATTATCTTCTTCCTCAATTAGTTTCTTTTTCTTGGCACTCTAAGAACAACAAATTATGAAAGCAAAAAATTGAAAAACTGATAAAAGAGCTTAAAGCTCTAATCTTTGAACAAAAGATAGAACCCCAAATTCATTAAAATGTGATCTTTGAAGAAAAATACTCCAAGATTATCTTCTTCCTCAATTACTTTTTTTCTTTTCACTCCAAGAACAAAAAATTACTAAGGAAAAAACTAGGAAAATTAACAAAAGAGCATAAAGCTCTAATCTTTGAACAAAAAGAGAGAACCCCAAAATCATATAAAAAATTACCAAGATTATCCTCTTTTCTACACTTCAAGAACAAGAAATTCTTAAGGAAATTAGTTGGAAAACTAACTAAAAGAGCATAAAGCTCTAATCTTTACACAAAAAGAGAGAACCCCATAATCTAAATGATGATAAAAAACAAAAAAATAAAAAGAATCTTGTAAGAAAATCAATTTCAAGTAAGCTACAGTGCTATAAATGCAAACCTTTAACTGACCTTTATATTAATGTTCAAATCTATGAACAAATCATCAAGAAAAGATAACCAAGAAAGGAAGATCAATAAGCAAAATAAAAAAGTAAAAAAAATACAAAGATTTTTGTTTTTAAATGGTGGGGCCCACAACATGAAGAGAACCTAGACATTGTTCCATTCTCCAAAACTACTCCGGCTTAATTTATGTGATATAATTTAACTTATAATTTTTTTTTAAAATTTGTAATATAAAATAAGTCACAAATATCATGTGTGTGATTGTAAGTCATTTAATTAAAGGTAATTTTTTTTAAATTAAATTATTATTAAATATAAAAATATATCTTATTTTTTAACAGAAACTAAAAAAAAAAAAAAAATGTATCACGTAAATTGTTACAGTCAGAGGGAGTATGTCACTTTCCATTGAAAACAAAAACAATGTTCTTATTAAACCAAAGGGCTAAACAAAACTGCTTTGCTGTTTTAAAAAAGGTTCAATTTTCTGGCTATGGGGCTTGAATGTTTTCCATTAAAGCTCAGCTGTATACGTAAGCTTTAATTCCAATTGTTTGATGACCGAATACAAAGAGACATATTCAATATGCTGAGTCAAATTGTGGTAGCTTTTAAATTTTATATATGCGTTGTCCTTTCCAATAAAGGGTGTGAATTTCAGGAAAACAATCTTTTATATTTTTAAACATGTTTATATATATATTTTTTTTTTATTTCTTAACCGTGTCTGATACTATTTCGAAATTGAAAAACTTTATTTTGCGTCACACATAGGGACACTGTGGGTGAGTTCTTTTTGTCTCACAAGTTGGTGGATTCAAAATGTATGTTTTTGGTCTGCTAACTTGTGAAATAAAAAGAATCCTTAGACTATTAGTGTCAATTGTGTGAGGCGCGAACGAATTACAAGATAGTTTATAGGTTTACGAAAATTCAATAGCTTTTGCGAACATCATATATTTCTATCAAAAAGTTCATTAATTGGGGATCATTATAAATCATAAACTTTAAATTTTGAATTCGTTTATGACAAAGCACAGAATAAAAGTTTTCACTCAAATTTAGTTTCATATAGCCTGCTATGACAATCCATGGATCTCTTAGTCCAACTAAATTTCACGTGGCTTATTAGCATTTATGGCCACGGAAGCTAAAAGCTAGCTTTTTCTTATGCTCGTGAATATCCAAGTTACCTTTGGCACGGTAAATGTAATAAACTGAGCCCCAAGCCATCATCCCATCATATTCATAATACTCAAACTTTTGAAATTCTAGATCAAGGCTAAATCAGTCCAAAAGTATTTTTAACATATTGTTATATTATTATTTTTGGGCTAAGTCAACACGAGTTTTTAAAAAAATCTCACGCCATTAAAAACTTTCGTATATTTTATTTTGAGCTTTTCAATCTTTTTAACTATCAATGTGAACATTACTTTTAGTTACACATTCAGCTAGAGTTTAAATTGGAATAAATATATACCTTTATAATTTTACATATATATAATTTCAAACCATGCATCATGTGTACAAAATATTACATCCACCGCCGCAGAACATAGAAGTGTTTGCCATTTGGTTCATAAAAAAAAATCCAAGGATGAAAGTCAAATATCAAATTATTTACCAATTTGATCGTGCTAGAAAGAATATGAAGCATCTAGCCTTTCAAAGTTTTGAACCAATTATATATTTTACTCCTTTTACTAATTATTATTCATTTAATTGACTAACTGGTTGGAAGGAGAATGGAATCATGCAATTAAATTTTATTTTTTTCTTGGCTTCTATAGATGGGAGCAATTCTAATTAATAACTTATGGGTTCATCCGGACTTATTAGTTTTTGGCGTACAATCGTATATGTGCTAATACTTTGATTAAAGAAGTAGCTAGGAATAATATATTTCTAATCCAATAAACCAAATGGATTATGATAAAATTCCGAACTTGAATCTGTAATGTTTATATGTTTGATTGACTTCTCTCCAACTTTCTCATTTTATTTTTAATAACACTTCTTTATTAGAATGTCATAACATATTCAAGACCACGAGATTTAAAATTGTTTTGAATAGGTATATACACTTTCATTTAAAACTACAAAATTTATTAGTTTTATTATTAAAATCAATCCGAAGAAGTACTGTTTAAGCAAGAGACGGTGGAAGAAACCTACAGATTCTGGAAACAGGCAGCTGTTACCATCCTTTTTTAGCTATATTTTGTCCTCTTTCACTTTTTTACTCTTTTTATTTTTTATTCTTTTATTTTGAAAGAAGACGTCAAGCTTTAATATTTGCAATAGCAAAACTTTAGCAATGTATGACCAAAAAAATCAGATGGAATACGTGATCAATTTAGAGGACAACACAACAGAAACTTCGACAAAAGCGTATATACATCATATGTGTGTGTCTTGTTATAAACACATGATCTAACGTGAGTACTATAAAGTGGGGTTAAGATATGAGATTTTTTAACAATAAGAAGTTTATTATTTTCAGTTTCTCGATAAATTATATACTTGTCTAATATCCTTCTTTACTTAAATTTAAAACATTTTATATTTATTTTAAACCTAGTGTCAAACTGTCAATACAAATTGGAGCCTGACTAATTCGAATTTGCGCCATAAGGCCCATTAAAAGGGGAAGAACTCCCTACCCAAGCTTCTTTCATACCCAAGAACTCGGATTCTAGAACTTTGGTTAAGAATGAAAGAATTATATTCATCCCGTCCATAATATTAGACTTAATTAACGAGATTTCTTGGACCTTTTCTGACACTTGGCATTATGGCGAAGTTAAATTATGCTATTCCAATTATTTCAAGGAAAACGTGAGCTACTTAGCCAACGGTTGGACAAAAATGAAAATGGCTGAAAAAGCTACCTTATTTCGAATTGTTCCAAGGCAAACTTAATTAGTCCTCTTTTATCTGAAATGAAGGGGCAAAGGTGAGCTGCTTGGCTAATGACAGGATAATTTTTGGGCCAAAAATAAAATCGATGGACAAAGTTATCTTATTTTGAATAGTTCAAGACCAATATTAAATAGTAGATTAAATATCATTCTTTTTCAGGTTATCAATCGATAATTATTACAAAGATTACTTTGTTGTTTAATTTAACTAATTAGTGTATAAAATATTTTTCACATCGTTAGCACGTAAGAATTTAGGGCTCGTTAGGCATGCAGGATGCAATACACAATAATATTTCATGAGATTAGTCATCCCACACCTTCAATATGGGATAGCTAATCCGCACCATTTAAGTTAATTTATCTTTTATCCCACCAACCAAACGCAGAATATAATAATCCTGCAATTTATTCCGAGATTGCCGCATTTTATTATGTACAGCCTTGTTCCAACACTGATTGTATTGATTGGACATGCATGATGTAAAAACTAAGGCAAATGCACTGAATCTAGATGTAAAACTAACTAGCTAAGGCAAATACACTGAATCTAGTATGAACTTTTCCAGATAGTCAGCAGCCACTATTATTAACCTCATCCCAATTCTAGGAATCTTACAAGGAAATTAGTGTTATAGTAATTTCCACAACTTGACCTAAGCAATGAGCTAATGGCAAAATTCAGCCATATATTAACAATTTTAGCTAAAGAGAAGAGTAATTATGGCTATTCTAAATATTTACTGCATTATATCTTATGTTATACTGTATTAGTTAGTGTTGTTAAGTTAACTCAGAGAGAAGTAAGTTACTGTTTTAAAGAAAAAAAAAAGTCACTCTTTTCAAAGAAAAGAAAGTCACTTTTTTCAGAAAAAAAGAAATGATATTTTTCAGAGAAAAAAAAGTCATTTCTTTTCAGAAAAAAATTAATCTAAAAGATGTTGTGTCTGTTGCGAAAAGCTTTTTCGAACAGATGTGTCTGCTGCGAGATGTGTCTGCTGCGAACAAAGTCTACAGGTACTATGTTACTGCTTCAAAACAAAGTGTGTACAATTACATGCTTTCACTTCTTCTCTCTATTGCTTTCACTACAAATCACAATATTCTGTTCTTATGGGAAATAATCAAGTTAATTGCTGAAACTTGAATTTCGTTGGCTTTGTAAATCCTAGAGAAATTCTGCCACTATCCATGCAGCAACAAAGGGGGAGGTTTAAATTCCTTGAGGACAGAAATTACTCTATCAAAACCGGATTATTTCTTCCTCATTTCTGAAACCTATTTTTCTAACATCATACAACATCAATTATCTCTCAGTTCCAAGTGCGTTAAAATCGGCTACATGAGCCTTACTAATCATATTGCTTCTTTTAAGCCCATCTCAAACAAAAAGGGTCATAACATCTAATCAGTGGTGAATATTGAAGGAAAAATGACTTTTGCCGTCTCAAACAAACAAAATTGAGGTTACTTGAGTGGTCGACTAGCTATCATATAATTTCATATGGTAAAAATAAAGGTTGATACGCCTAAATACGGGTTCCTCCGAACCTATTAATTTGATTTTTGACACTATTATGGACTATATTAAACTCATTTAACTTGCTACAAATTAACTTAAGAAGAGAAGGCAAAAGATTTGTATGCGAGAATGGGACTTATAGAGACGAAGGTAGTAGAAGATGTTATTTTTTTAAGAGAAACGAGACTGCTCCCCAGATAAATAAAAGAATAAAAGTACTTTGATCCTTTTTCTTTATTCTTTGACTTCAAGAACATTTTATTTTGGTTCCACTAATACTTGGCCATCACACAAAAAATCACAAATGGCCAAATTTAGGTCATATTTTACATAATCATATATGAATTAAATATTTATACTTTTGGGAAATAGTGCAACATTTATATTTTTGCTCGTATTTATGTACTACAAGGGTTCAAATGTTAATAGCAACAATAACATAAAGCAAACAACATCAAATCTGATTGTCATGAAATCATAATTGAATTTAATTTAAAATATATTTATCAAGAATATTAAAGACTACTTATATATATCTTATTAGTAGAAATGATTGCATGATTAAAAGCATCACGAGGTCTAATATCCTAATAAAATAATTGTTTGACAGTGATCAGTCATACCTATGAACTTTCAATGTCAAATGTAAAATATATGACTGCCTACTTTGTAAGGACTTGAATAGTTTCGTTTTCTTTAATTTCATTTCCATTTATAAAGATATAGAAAAGTTTACTATTACTCATGGACTCTTACCAATATCTATAAATTTATTAGGTGAATTTAGTCATTAATTAATCCCACTGATAATCTTGGAGAATATTGAGTGAAATGACTACATAATAAACTCTATTTGTGAATATATAAAGTATTTTAATTTTATAGATAAAGGTCTATTGAATTATAGAGACCATTTTCTTCAAGCTTCGAATATTTTTTAACCTTATAACAATTCAAGTTGGACAAGTAATCCAATTTTCGATGCATGCCCCATGTAGCATGCATGTCGACATATATATGTTGAGTAGTACTTAATCAGTTTTGTACTTGTACGAACTATAGTAGGGCAACTAATAGCGAACTTTTGCAATTCTAAGGGCTCCAAACTAGCTAGCAACTAATGGCAGGTGTAAATATATAATATATATGTTCCTAAGAAATAGAGTTCTGTAATGTTTCTATAAATTAATCAGGGTCTAAGAAAAAACTAATTAATAAAAAATTTGATTGAAAAATAAATGCCTGCATATCAAACTTATGCAAACATATTAATGATTATGTTAGGGAAGTTAGCAAGTTTTTCTAACCATAATTCTTTATCTAAAAAAGTCAAACTAATCGTTTGGTCTATCTCTATTACTGCGGAAAAGATTAAACTGAATATTAATGGTGGTGTCAAGACTCAAATTAAAGAAGCTATCTTCGGAGGAATATTTAGAGATAATCGAGGAAAGTGATGCTTAGATGCTTCAGTAAGGTGAAACTTACTTCAAGCCTCATTATAGAGTATCATATAAGGGCTAAATTAGCGAAACAAATGAGTTATACAAAATTAGAAGTGGAAGCCAACAGTCTATTTGTGGTCAAAATTATCAAAGAAGAGCACATCCAATGTCACCTTACCTAGAGTTATTATTAAAGCCCGTCACTGTTGGAAGCCGACAAAGGCCATTATTAAATATAAATATATATACTAGCGGAAGTATACCAATGTGCCGTTTCTTTTGACAAATGAAGGCAACAAATATAGAGAAGATTTCCTAATCTAGAAACATGCGTTTAAGGATATGAAGTTTAATTTTTACTCCTGGCAAATTTGAATCTTGACGCTGATGAAACATGCGTTTAAGTATATGAAGTTTAATTTCTACTCCTGGCAAATTTGAATGTTGACGCTGATGAAGATTTGGAGAATTTTATATGAGTATAATTATTATTAAGATGGTTAATTAGTTAACAGATGAACTTAATGAAAGAGACTTTTTATATCTGAAAGTAACAGGATATAGGAATAGGAAAAAAATGACAAAGAGCTAAGGCGGCTTCACATTCTAGAAGCTAGCAATAATAATATCTACTTCGAGAAGTCACCTTGTTCTTTTTCTCTAAAAATTAACATTTCTTATAACTACTAGATAATCATTTCCACTATGTACGTAAGATAGCGAATTAGGCGCAGTACTTCTGGAAGATGTACGTACGTGGCTAATAATGGATTGGATTTGACTTATTATATACATTAATACTTAATAGTAATGTCAAAAATTAAACTATCATGATATTTTTAACATGTTATTTCGATGGATTTAAGTTATGTATATACTTTCGATGTATTATTTTCTTAAACTATCAGTTACCATCTATTATATGTTTTCAATTAATATTATTATATATAATTAACTCTAAACACATACTCAAGATCGAATTTAAGAAATGGTGAGAATTCTTGATCTCTCTCAATTCGAAAATCCAAGATTTGAATCGATATTATTCTATTCCAAATCCTTCCCGATACCTCCGAAGAAAAATCTCGAATTTAGATCCAAATTGACGGGTTAGTGTGAGCTTATCCATGCGGTTATGCACCCTTTGATTCGGAGATTTCCGAATAGGCAACCTTTCGAACTGCTGCTGAATCCATGAGCAAGCAAGAGACAACTTGGCGAACCGAAACATCTTAGTAGCCAGAGGAAAATACAACAAAAGTGATTCCCATAGTAGCGGCGAGCGAAATGAGAGCAGCCTAAACCGTGCCTGATCAAATTGATCAGGTCATGTAGGAATTTGAAGTAACCTAATAATTTTGCACTATCAGTATATAAAAAATTATGAAATTTTGAGGAGCCGTTTAATTTATGGGATAAGAGATAAAAATCCTAGAATAAAATGTTAAATTACTTTATCTTGCGTTTGATTAAATTTTTGATTCCGAATTAGCGATACCGAAATTAGTTTATATCAAATTGCAATATTATTTCTATACGCCTTTTAATGCGTGATATCAATCCTGAAATAAAATATTAAAATAACGAAGATGTCCTTCTTCGTGGTTTTTTTCCCAAAGTCCTATCCAGTTCTAAGGTTAAAATTAAAAATTAGAGTTTATCCTATATATTTAGTGTAAATCAAACACGTAATTATATTAAATATGTATATCTCATAAATAAAAACTCTATCAATAAAAATATAGCAACTAAAGAATTCATCATTATTTAATCCTCATAGTTTAATTCCGTCATTATATTGACGGGATAACGACCCCTTGAAGTTTAAAAGTCCATTTAGGAATTTAATGCCACCTTTATATATGTTGACAATAGAAACTTTCTTTTTCTTGCATGGTCATGCAACAATTTTTCCATGATTCCCTCTTTCAACGAAACATGTATTTTCATTTTCAAGCACGTTTGTCTACTAATTCCCCACTTTTTCATTATTCCAGGAAGTTTCATTTCAACAAGTACATATCCACATATCCACTCACTAGTACTATATATACACACACTCATTCTAACATTTCAAGATTCACTTAAGATTGTATCCTTCTCAGTTACATCCATATATTTCAAAATTCCCTTTACCATATACTACACAAAAATATCTATATGTGATATAGATTACAAAAAATAATAATGGAACAAGGCAAGAAGGAGCAAAATTCTAGCAGAAGAAATTATAAAGAAAGAGAGCCAATGAAGGTGAAATATATTTCAAGTCCAGTGATGGTAAATGCCAAAAATGCTGCTGAATTTCGATCAATTGTTCAAGAACTCACCGGAAAAAGCCCCGAGACTGGCGGCATAACAGGCGGTGATGGTGGCGATGGCGGCAGCAGTGCCAGCGCCGGTGATGGTTGGCCTAAATATCATGATGCAGTGGAGTACAATTCAAGTAAAAAAAATATACCTATGAATAATATTGAGATTGGTAATAATGATGAATATTTTTGGAAACAATTTTCAGAGAGCTTATCTGTTTTTCAATATCCAGATCACTAGTCCAAGTATTTTAATTTACTGTTTACTTTTTTAGGATCATGATGGCAATTCTATATGGATAAACCACCCCATCATTGTATATATCAATAAATCCAATATTAAACTTCCAATCTAATTTGAAATGTTATAATTATGTTAGTAACATATGCAGGATTTTGTGCAGATATTATATTTAGGAATTATATAAATAATTCCTATGTGGTCTGATTTATTTTTATTTAATAGCATTGTGTTTATAGATGCCGCCACAGCCCACAGTTCTAGCATAGTATTAGCTTAGCTTTGAAAAGAAAAATCATCTAAATTGTGCTGCAGGCATCGTATGCTTAGCTAATAATCAATTAATTAACATTTAGAAAGTGAAGTACAACTAATTATTATTCAAAACTTGAAACACTTTTTAGAATAAAATATTCGTACCGCTTATCTTTGACCAAAATCCTGTCAAAATTGAGGTGCTACTTGACTTGTTTGATGCAGATTTCACTGGCCTAAAAAGGAAAAAGACAGATTTATAATTATGTGGTTTATATTGTGCTTGCCAAATAGAGTATGTCACCTAATTAACAAACAATTATCTAAATTAAGAATAGTCCTTGTCCAAAGCACGACAGAATTTGGAAATTGTGAATGATATCATATTATCCTTTCATTTACAAAGAATAATCCTTGTATTACACATTATTAGTTTCTGCATAACTTACATATTAAGGTATTTGAACAGGTTCTAATGGTCCTGCTAGTTTAACCACAGACTCGCGACATTATTCCTCTTCTGGGACAATGTATTGGTTTTTTCTTTCGAGCCGAGGGTCTATTGAAAACAACCTCTCTATCCCAAAGAGTTAGGGGTAAGGTTTGCTTACATCTTATTCTCCTTAGACCCCACTTTGTGAGATTACGCTGAATACGTTGTTTGTTGGGCTAGATCGGTCCGAGCCGATGCACCGGTAGGCAGCGGCTCTCCCCCTTTCCCCCTCCTCTAGAGTCTAAACCATCCCCCTCTGGCCGGTCCAGTCCGAGTTTTACAGGCCATACATGGGCTAACCCGACCCACATGACACACATCTTTTCACCAATTGTATCGGTAGATCGTCTAGTACATCGTCATGCTCCTTGCAGGAAAAAAGGTGAGCTATGTGCCTCTGCCAAAATATCATAGTACAAATTAAAAGTTACTGTGAACTATTGGTTCTAAGCGATTTCTGATGATTAATCAACTATTCGAAGCAAATTCTACTCCCTTCGCTTCAAAATAAGTGTTCACTTAGCTTTTTATTTTGGTTCAAAATAAATATTCACTTACATAATCAAGAATGAATTAACTATATTTCTTAAAGGCTAAGTAAACACTTATTTTGAACAGGAGGGAGTATGAACCAAATGAACTGAATTGACAAGTATTTGAGTTTATTCTACATTGCATTTTTACGCAGTTATTTGACATTTTTCAGTCAAAGCACATATATTCGCAAGAATTTTAAATATAAATATGATTTTGACATCTGATAACTACAACTATATAATTACATAAATACTCGGAAGTTTCCTTCACACCAACAATCAATGTCATTTTAAAGGAAGCTCATAAGAAAAGGGAAACAAAGAAGGAACGAATACGAAAAAAGAAATTTGATAAATGGTAAAAGATTTAAGGGTGATAATCGTTTACACCTCCCAACTTGCTTTTAAAAATCAACCCCCCCCCCCACGCCCCACCCCCCCGCCCCAACTATCAACAATAGATATTCTCCATCTTTTATCCTAATTAACATTTCTAAATACCTATTTTAATCTTACATTATCAACCTTTGTCTTTATTTAACTTCTTCAAAATCATGATATTTTTATTTTTTTAATCGGTGAAACAATTTCTTATATAAAAATAAATATTATTTTTGACACAAAAACAAAGAAAAGTGAGAAATACTAATTAAATATATAATTTAATGACGTTCTATAATAAAATAAACGAGTAGAATAAAAAAATTATTTTTATTAATAATAAGCAAAACTCCAATATGTATTTATACAAGTAAAAATAACAGCTAACAATAACTTTAGGAATATATTTCAACGCGTGTAATACAAAAATAATTAATAAAAACAGAGTTGTATTTTATAACAAATTCCTAAAATATTATATATTTATATTGTAAATGAATTTTAAATATAGTTTATAAAATACTTCATTAGTATCAACTAAAACTCATTTAACTATATAGACAATAGAGAATAAGAGAGAAGTAAATACATACATATAAACATACTTAATGAATGTAATATTTAAAGAACAATCATAATAAACAACATTAGATTATGTGACAAATTCATAAATGGATTCTTCCTATCATGTCAATGAGCTAAAACAAAAATTTATAATAAATCGGTTAAAAAATAAATATTATACATAATATAAAAAGATATTTCATAGATGGAGGATTGAAACTGTTAAGGGTAAAATAGATATTGTATTGGATAAAGGGGAGAAATTGTCTATTAGTCATAGTTAAGGGAGGAGTTTGATTTTCAAAGTGAGGGGAGGGGGGAGGGGGGGGGGGGGAAGGGGGTGTAAACGATTTTTACCCAAAGATTTAATCAGTTCATACTTTGATGTGCATAAAAATGGATATATGGATTAGTATTATACACAAATTTAAAAGAAAAAAATGGTAACTAACTTAATATTAAAGATTAAATTACATTGATAGTGTAAAAGATATTTACACTAAAATAATAAATGAATCACGGGTATTGAGAGCTAAAGTTGAACATCTACAACTAATATAATCTTGGAGTCACTTAGCCTTTAAAGAATTTACAAAGAACTAGACATCCTAATTAAATCCCAAAAGAAATAGTATACTGTAGTTCAAGAATGACTTTATTCTTGCTTTTGGGTATCATTATTTTCAGAAATAATTGTGTTTTCATGGTTAACTTTGACTTGCAATGATATTCTTTCCTTCATTTTGAGCCTACATGCATCTACCCTTTTTTTGGCCACCAGGAATATTTGTACATGGACTTGCACCTTTTGATGGAACTGATCCTCTTGGAAGTGATTGAATAATTAAATCAGTGTTCTTCTTCAACCATTCCTCTCCTTGTAATATCCTCAATCCACAAACATTATTGTGTAAGTTGAAGAAAATAAGGATTGATATGAAGAAGGCAATTTTGCAAAAGTTGTACTGCTTGAGTGCCATAGTCATGTTAGAAAAAGACAAGATTAGCCTTGGTACGTTGGTATAACCGCTCTTTTGGTAACCTGTGTAGGTTAAGGATTCGAGGCGTGAAAACTTTTTTTCGCAGATCAAATACAAGAGAAAAACTTAGTGTACATACGTTCACTTAAAACTTAGTGTATATACGTTCACCCTTTCGTGCCCCGCAGTGTTAGAAACAAGCTAAGAAAGTCTCGTTGAAGGCAAGAACGTAGACTATGACGACTATCTGCACTAGTTTTAGAGGCTCGATTGACCCTTCAACAAAAAACTTGGTGAGAAAAAGAGAATCAACTTGTAGTGAGTCTTGTTTCTTTTTTACTTTGAGGAAGGAGGAATTGGTTAGTGAATGGAGATGAAGAATGTGTAGTGATGGCTTATATATGCATACATACACTAGGTATGGGAAATGTGGAGTAATTGACTGAATAAATCCGCGGTTTGAAGTTTGACAAAATAATAGTGCGTAAACGAAAACACGTATGCTTGAAATTTAAGTCCTTTTGGTTACACACACACAATATATATACATATATATAGTCAGGCCAGCTTGGCCTCATGTGTTTTGACACTTCTAGTTTGGTGGTCAACCCCTATAATTCTAATCATTTGATTAGAATTGTGGAGTTAGAAAATTATATGTGTATAATGTACCTATTGTACGGATCAATCCATACATAAGGGGCTAAGGGGATAATGGAAACGTACCTTTTACTCTTTAACGAGAACTCTCGAATTCGAGTCATATGGAAAAAATTCTCTAAGGGAGTAATTCCTCCTTCAATGAGCATTACATCACGCGAACCCGAATTAGTTGGAGCCACAATTCAGAAACCAAAAAATAAAATGTGGGAAAAAGAACATGAATCTTCTTTTGATGACTAACGAGAACGAAATGAAGTTTGCTGGAAAGTTAGTTAGCATAGTTCACATGGGAAAGTGAGGTTTTGACCATTAATATTTAATACAATTCAAAAGTATATTTTACTTAGTCATAGACTCATGAGCTAATACTTGGTCATAGACTCATGAGCTAATTGCCCTTGACATGGCTTGAAAATTGCAATTCATATATACTAAAAAATAAACCAGACTAGGTCTTCTCTTTGGCACAAATTATTTGACTCGTTCATGCTCTTGAAGCAACACCATGCCGTCAACCCCAAAGGCCAAACCCCATTTCCACCTTGTGTTATTCTTGCATGACAGTTTTTTGTTTCTTCACACCCCCCGACACCCATTTTGAGGCCCAACTAGTACAGATTCACATCGGAAAATACCTCCAGGAGTAGCTTAAACCCGAGGCCTCTCCTTAAGAATGAAGGGTACTTATCACATGACGACAACCTTTGGTGGTTTGCATTAACATTCATTCAATCTTCATAACTATGTAAATGTGGACTTTTTCTTGACCAAATCTTATCTACCACTGACAGTACAAAAGTAACACTGCAAGTTGATTCATATGGCAAGAATCACTTCTATTTTCAGACAGGCTTACATAAACCATCCAGTAGAACAGAAACTACTAAATAAATGGGAAGGCCATAGACTAGAAACTATAACCAGATATTCATTCGAACCAGCCATTATAATTTGATTTCATACGACTATACTTGTAGTCTATGTTGCTCGGACTCTCTGAAGTGGCTTCCGCACCCATTGGGATCCTCACGTACCTGGCAACATTTTTGAAGAGTCTAAACAACATAGCTTATAATTTATTTATTATATGAAATAAGCGGTACAGGCAATCCTAGATCAAGCCAAGACGAAAGCTAACAGCGTCACAATCAATCTCTGCTGCATGATTCTGGGAAACCCAGAAACCACATAAATTTAACATTTTACAGATTTCCTATTTCTGCATATACTAGAGGCGGAGCAATTATGAAAGGAAGAACTAAGAAAACCAGATTTCTTAGAAAAGAAATGTATAGATTAGATGTTTTTGTCTAAAAATAGGATAAAATCGAAACCAATCTTCTAAAAATAGGATAAGAGTCAAAACCAATTATCTGTACCCTCTATACATAATCATCACCCAAAACCGCATGGACTGCCTACATTACAACTGACAGAAGCAACTTTGCCAGCAAACTCCCTCAGCCAAAAAACTGGTGCTTGCTAATGAAATCTCAGCATATATGTTTAAGTGCCTCGGAGGACAAAGATCATACTACCACCAAGGAGACATCCCCACATCTAACTGCCAAGCCGCTATCTTCTGCTGATGAACCTAAGCGCACCTTCTTTGCAGAACAGCATGCTTCCCCTTTGAAAATAGTCATCTGGTAACTTGGAAGTAATTTAGACGATCATCTAGTTGTAGATCCGAACAGGCTTCTCAAAATTGTGTCGGTTCTGCAGCACCAATATTAATCAGTTATACACATCTTCAAGAAACAGGAAATTTCATGCGTAAATACCAGTTCACATAATAAACAACACACATTCTAATCCGAGGGAATTTCACTCTTGAATGGATAGTACGCATGGAAAGTGGTATCACCAGATTCATTGAGGATACAGGTAATTATTACAAGAAGAAAAAACTAAAGCAATCAAGATCTTGAAGTGATCTTACTATACCAGTAAACATTCGAGCATACAAGTATTCTCCAGTAGATGGCCATGCCCAAAACCATAAAAAGATGTTCTCTCAAGATAACTAATGGTGATAACCCTTGTTCAACCCCACACCACGAAACAAAAGAAACGTTCAAAAGTTTTGTTTCTTCACCCTTGAAAAGTTAGGGAACTTGGATAATTAGCTTTTTCAGGATAGTTAGTGCCGTGGGGCCAAGCCCAATTTTCTTTCCACAGTGTCGAAATTCTTGTTCCGCCAAAGTTCTAAAGACGTATCTCAGAAGGTTTCTCATAGATATGCTTCAAAAATTGAGACAACTCACGCATAAAGCATTAGTGCATACCTGGTTGGCAGCATATGATCTTTTTGGAGCATTGTCAGTGTGCTCTAATCCAAGGTACTGCTCCCAAGCACCATATACATCTCTTTTCTGGAAACCATTTAGAACATTAGGATATCCAAACACATATGATAAGGACTATGCATCGACAAAGATAGAAAGGAAGAGCCACATACCTGAAAACGGTTGGACACAATATCTGAGTCCTCAAGGTACTCGGGACGACCCATGGATAAAAATGCAAATTTCCACTGCAGAGAAAAAGTACCGCATGTCAAAAGACTTTCAAGAACACAATTATGAACTTTACCAAAAAAATGACAGAAATTTCAAGATAACAACTCTGAATAATATGAGAGATGCAAAGGCAGGATGATTGAATACCTTTGCAAACTCCTCATCTGAAACCTGCAATTTTTTCTGGATGCGAGCTTTAACTTCAGTCAATGTCTCGCCCTCATGAATAACCAGGAAAAAGGGCTCACCAAAGTTCTGTATTTGCTGTAAACACAGAAGAGTGGATTTTTTTTTATTTTTTTTTAAGAGAGAGGAACCAAAAACAAACAATTCAAGGAAGTACCTTCGCTGAAATAAACAATTGTAATATTTTTACACAGGTACTTACTGTTTGATTTTGAGCTGTGTCCTTCATAAAATGATAAACATGAATTAAGCGACTATGAGGACCCAGGTCTTTCTCCTCTTCAGGAATCTGTAATGCAGAAAAGTGTGTCAATACTATGCAAACATCTGTGAAATCTATGCTACGAATACTACAAGTTTATACTCGAACTCACGGTGGCAGATAGAAGAAATCGAATGCTTGAGAGGTAAGAGGATTTCTGTTAATTACTTCAGCAGTTAAATTCATTCTCAATTGATCAAAGTAAGGTGGATTCACTGATCTGAGAATTTAGTGATAATAAAAAAAAAATCAGTCAAAAATTGTTATAGAATGTTGATAAAAAAGTCAGGTCACTGGGATGCAAATTGGCCTTGGAAGATGATTTGGAAGACAAGCTTCTGTTAGAGTAGCATGCTTTGGATGGACAGCAACTTGCAGAAAAGAGGCTTCACGTTATGTAGCAGAGAGAGGAGGATCCAGGATTTTAATTTGATCGGTCAACCTTTAGCTTCTTACACCTGAACCCATTACCCTTGTGAAATTATGGGTTCAGAATATAATATTTGTTAAAATTTTAGAGATTTTTCACACACACACACATATATATATATATATTAAAAGCATGAACTCCAGAACTTAAAAGTTACATTACGTAAATACCCTTCCTATCAACCTAAATGTTTTATCTAATAAAAAAAGGAAGTCTAACACTACGAAAAGGAGCCACCCATTCGTACTCAAGTTGAAGGAGCCACCCATTCGTACTCAAGTTGACTTTTGCGAAGAAGTGCCACTATTTAGTTTTATTCTAATCCATTTTGTTTTATCTAATAAAAAAAAGAAATCTAACACTACGAAAAGGAGCCAACCCTTCGTATTCAAATTGACTTTTGCGAAGTGGTGCCACTATTTAGTTTTATTCTAATCCATTTTGTGTTATGTAATAAAAAAAGAAATCTAACACTATGAAAAGGAGCCAACCCTTCGTATTCAAACTGACTTTTGCGAAGAAGTGCCACTATTTAGTGTTTTTTTTTTTTTTTTTTTTGATGACATGGGAACACTCACTACCCTTCGGGTGCGCACGGTGGTAAACAATCACTTTTCAATCTTCTTTGTTCCCTTCAGGTCCGAATTAGATTTTTTCTCATCATCACTTTTCAATCTTCTTTTTTTCTTTTGCTAGTGTAGAGAGTGATAATTACTATTTGGAATACACTGATTGAATTTTATCTGTTGTGATGGTTGCACGTCAACTTTTCATCGAGATAAGTATGTGTTAATCAAAATATGCTTTCTTTACCTCACTACTATTTGATTTATCGCTATTGCTCTCTATTGCCATAACTGTTCTGCGCACTTTTTTTCTTTAATTTGTTATATTATTTATTGTAAATTTTATATTGGTATTCCTTTTTCCTGTATGCTTGGTATGAGATATTTACCAATGATATTTAAGTGTGTGAATTTACTCATTACCATGCGTAATTTTGTTAATTTTGGATCTTTAAATTTTTAATCAACGAAACAAAGTTGGAGAGAAAAAGAAACCATAGGCAGATGATGGGGTTTAAAATCATACAATTAGGAAAAAGACATTCCGGTGGAAATTTGCCCATATGTAATTCTATTTATTATCTCTATCCTAAGGTAAGAATAAAGTAACAAAACAAGTTATATTAGGCAACTTCTTCATGAAAGGTGAATAGTTGAGTCCATGCTTAACGAAATTTAATGTTTTTTACCTTTTCTTTTCTGGAAAAAAAAGGAGAGAATAATGACGGTTAAGATGATATTAAGTAGGGGTTTGGACATGAACTTGAAATCATGATTTGAAATTATTTATTTAGGTGAAGGTTGATTTGAAGTTAAAATTTATGCTTGGTCATAAGTTTTGCAAACAAAGATTTGACACGTAATTGTACTTTTCCTCATAACCATGAAATCCACAAATTTGTAAATATTATCAGAACTTTCCAAAAATCTTAAAAAAAAAAAAAAAAAAATTACCAAACGAGCAAACATAGCTAAATTAATGATTAACGAAGGATTCTCCCAGTAGTACCAACTGGACTTTGGATGTGTTTTATAGAATGGGGAAAGTGAGTTGATAAAATATAAAAGAATGGTACAAGTTTTAAATTTTAGAAAGGTTAATATCACAAATTTGAAGTTGAAGTTCTACTGTTGAGGTGAATTAGGAATTTGAAATCAGAATTTCAAGTTAGAAGTTGAACTTCTATTTAAAATGTGATAAACACACAAATTTGAAATCAAAACCTGAAATCATGATACGAAATCTCATATCCAAACAACGCCACAGTTTGTTTGGTTAGAGTTGTAAAATGCGTGAATTATTAGCTTTAAATGAATTTCATTTTTTGGACATTTAATTTTGTATAATTATGATATGACTGTTTCCATATATTACATATTGCTTTCTTGATTAAAGGAGTTGATTTACATACTTATTATAGATTTATTTATTTTAAAATCTAATTTAAGGAGGAATTTTGACCCATTATAATATCTGAAGTGAATATGAGTCTTAATCAACTTGGGAAAAAAGGTTATATAAGGAAAAGTAAAAGGAAAACTGGTTTAAGAATCAAGAGTGAATGAAGCACTACAAGGTCGTCAAACATTAATTCATAATATCGGGTTATAATAGTATAACATGTTTTAGGCCTAAAATATATGGGGGCCTAAAGCGTGTGCTTTAGCCGCTTGGCCCTCTGGCGGCCCTGTCTGTAAGGAGTATTATTAGGTGAGATATGCTTCACTAAATGTTTATACCTCATCTTTGTAGGTTAATTAAGATGATATCAATCACCTTGACCTCGACGAACAAGTCACCATATGACGATCTACATTGATTATTCACATAAACTTGTACTTTGCTCTTTCATGTATAATTAATTATTCAAAGACATAACAGTGTTGATATTATTTTTATAATTGTGTATTATATGGTTTGACATACACGTGCGACGCACGTGCCGAGAAACTAGTATGTATTATATACATATAGTGTTGTATTTTATTTATATATATATATATATATATATATATATATAGGCAGCAGCCGTGCACTAAGCTCCCGCTATGCGCGGGGGTCGGGAAGAAGCGGGACCACGATGGTCTATTGTGCAACGGCCTTACCTTGCATTTTTTGCAGAGAGGTCGTTTCACGAACCCGTGACCTCCGGGTCACATGTAAAACTATATATATATATATATATATATATATAATAGTGCTGATTGACATAGTGCTGATAGACGAGACCAGCGGGGGCGGTAACACTAAGTTGGAGGTTTGGAGACAGACCCTGGAGTCTAAAGGGTTCAGATTGAGCAGGACCCAGATAGAATACTTGGAGTGTAAATTCAATGGCGTGACCAACTATGTTTTATGGGGCTGAGTGTTGGCTAGTCAAGAACTCTCACGTGCAAAAGATGAAAGTTGCGGAAATGGGGATGATGCGGTAGATGTGTGGACATTCTAGGAGAGATAGGATTAGAAATGTAGATATCCGGGACAAGGTGGGAGTGGACTGAATGGAGGAAAAGACGCGGGAAGCGACGCTGAGATGGTTCGGGCACGTAAAGAGGAGATGCGAGGATGCCCCAGTGCGGAGGTGTGAGAGGTTGGCTTTGGATGGCTTCAGGAGAGGTAGAGGTAGGCCGAAGAGGTATTAGGACATGACACAGTTGCAGCTTACCGAGGACATGACCTTAGATAGGAGGTTGTGGAGGACATGGATTAGGGTAGTAGAGCATTTTCTCGCTTATCCTTCCTTACTAGTATTCATAGTATTTCTCCTATAGTTTCTTGTCCTTCAATTTCTGTGATTATTTACTGCCTCTTGTTCTTCGCTTAGCATACGCTTTTGTTGTAGCAGTTGTAGCGCTGCTCTTTTCCCTATGTGACCTGCTTTATTATTGCTTTTTCTGAGCAGAGGGTCTATCAGAAACAGCCTCTCTACCTCCCAAGGTAGGGGTAAGGTCTACGTACACTCTACCCTCCCCAAACCCCACTTGTGGGATTTTACTGGGTATGTTGTTGTATCTATACTCCATATAAAAAACACTGGGTTCAGATGAACCCAGTACTTGTGCTCTACATCCACCACTGGTAATAGATGTTATCTGTGTGAAGGACCAGGATGCAGTTAAATCATCTTTTCCTCCATTTCAGAGTATCTAGCCAATGTTGGGAATTATTTTTAAACCATCTGTGGCATATCTTGAGTGATGCCTCAGTGTATAAAAGGTTTATTGGAAGATTGGAAAGCTCAAGTGGTACCTAGATGGCTGAAGCAGATATGGAGAACCATTCTATTCTTTATCTTATGGACTTTATGGCTGGAGAGGAACAATGCTTGCTTTGAAGGGCATAGAAATCACATATCTAGAATTAATAACGTCTTCATGGTCTGTATTACTGGTGTAGAAGTAACCCCTTAGTGATTCTGAATCAGTATATGGACATTCTGGATTTGTTGGGAGGGAAAGGATAGTAGGAAGTTTGTTGGTTAGATGTTTAACTGATAGCATATCAACAACATCTGAACAGTATGACACATGTAAACAAAGAAAGGTAAAGAGATGCCAAATATTCATATGACCAACAGTAAATATGTCATGTCTCAGTGCAATATGCTAGATGGTCAAGCAGGGAACTACAGAAACAATCACAAGATTGAAGCTCAAAATGAAAAAAGAAGAAACAGTGAAATGAGTGACATTCATAAAGATCCATTGCCCAAAAGTAAAATCCTACCCTGCTCTTGTGAATAAACTAAGGAAGCAAACATCAGATATCAAAACGTACCTCCTCTGCACGTAGCGTCCAGTATTGATCATTAATGTTCTCAATCCTTTCATTAAGGGGAAAAATCTGCAGTAAAATATGGATGCAAGGTTACATATGCTACCAAGGAGCAAACTGGAAAACACAGTTATATCAAGTCCTTTCATGAATTTCTTACCCTCCTTCAACAAAACATATATCCACAATTTAATGACACAAACACATGTATAGCTACATTATTGTTCAATAACATACATAAATAAAGACACATGTATAATATTCTTCTTTTCTTTAATCTAATATTTTTTGGTTATCCTCTACTGCCTTCAGCACCATATAACAGTGTCCATTAGGAAAAAAAAAGAAATAAGTGAAAGAGATTAAATTTACAACCACTGGGCTGATTGAGTACAGAGAAGCAAGAAGCATCTCAGCAGACCCAAACCACAGTGTAAAGGAAGTTATACGACATCATAGTACCTTATATATCTTGTGGTAAAAAACTTCCAGCAATCTTAGTTCAGCATCCGGCCTTGACAATTCAACCTGCACCATAACAAGAGATAAGATGAGTGATCCTCTTGCTACAGAAAAGACAAGGTCAGTTTTTCCCATTTCTCCTTTTTTTTTTCTTTTTTTTTTTGATGACATGGGAACCCGCAGCCGCTACCCTTCGGGTGCGCACGTGTTTTTTTCCCATCTCTCCTAGTTCCCACAATCTGTTTTATAGGCCTTTTACTTATTTGTAGAGAGGGGGCGAGAGTTCAAAGGCATCCAGTTCTAAAGCACAAGAAAACACCAAATTACCTTTGTTTTCAGATCATTAAGAACATCTCCTATGGTGCTTTGTTTTGGCAATCTAATAGTATGGACAGTCACCTGAAAATGGCCAGTCCAAGATTATATTACAGAAAGGTGAGGGGAAAATGTGTCATAAAAGCATAAAGAATGCCTTTCAGCACTCACTTCATCTTTGGCAGCATGATAAAAAGTAACTTTGAGAGTTTTTAAGCCCTGCAGCTCTGGTAAAGGAATATCCAGGACTTCATAATACAGAATATCTGAAGTCTATCCAAAGAGGAAGATGATGTCAACAAACAACAGTTAGTAATAAACAATTAAATGCAGTAATACTTGTATATCTAGGAATATCCAAAAAGACAAAATACCTGATTGTAGTGACTGAGCATTTCTGTGAGAAGATCAACTCCACGATACCTTATCGACTGAGGTTTTGGCTGCTGTGAGTAGCAGTTATGTGATGTAAGCCTTACTTTTGACGGATCATCCAAGCTAAGATGGCGAGCTAAGCATTCAACAACTTCATCATAGTTATTCTGCTTTGACCTAGAATTATGTGTCATCAATCAGTGAGGTTGACATAAGATCAACCTAGAACTACTTATAATACAAAACAAGATACATACAACTCAAGACTGAACTCGTCCTCCTTGGGTTTCTCCAATGAGCGAAAGCGAACAACCTGGAAACCATCTAATAGAGCTCATAACTGTAAAGTGATAAGGCTTATAAAAATATACAACTAAATCAGTGAGTTCCTTTTTTGTTTTGAACTCCATCCCAGTCGAACTAGCATCCCAATTTGGGTCAAAGTGAGCAAAAGAAAGTACGGCAGGCATACTACGAAAGATCTAGGTATCAACATCTACTGCAGTACTGCAACAATTTTTTCTACTTCAGGACAATATCACAATAAGAGCATGGAGCACAAACCTGGCGATTGTGCACGTACTCCAAAAATGAAGGAACCTCTGGAAAACGATATTTTTCATTGCCTTGCTTTTGAAGGGATTTCTGAAAGCAGATAATATCCCCATCTTCTAGCTGCAAAGCCAGATTAGTGCATAAAAAATTTCATTGCTAAAAGATCCAGCAGAAGAAACAAAAAGAACAACTATTGAAAGAAATTGACTACACAAGCAAATGCATATAAACCACAAAGTGGCTACTGGCAATTTGATTCCACGTACCTGACAGCCACGAAAAGTCAGATTCCTGTTAATGTGTTCACACATCACATTTGGTTCAAATTTTATTTCCTGCGAATAAAAAAAACTGAAAAATCACACATCATATGTTTTGAGTTAAAAAAACTGGCAGCAAAAGAAGAAGAACAACTAACCTCGAAAAGTTCAATTTCTTCATCAGGCGAAAAGCCAGCCAGCTCATTTAGCTTTGCTAATATCTCCAGCGGCTTGCCACTTCCTTTTACAAAAAGCCGTCCAACATACCTGCCGACAAAAATGAAATTAAAAAGAGACCAGAAAAACCTCATCCACGGCATGGCTTCTCATACACACAGTCCCAAGCAATTGGACTTTAACAACACTTGAAGGTTCAAATTCATTAAAATTTCGGATTAATCCTTTCAATAAGATGTCCCTATCAAGTCCTGCCTCGGCAGGGCGTAAGCCCCATGGATATTTAATTTTTAATATTTTATAAATTAATAAAATAAACATATAAATAAAAATATAGATTAAAATTATAAAAAATATTAAAATTAATAGAAAAATGCATATATCTATTATTAACATGCTAACATCTGCACGACCATTAAAAAGATATTGAAAAAGTGAATGACGTAAAGATGCATTACACTAATAACATGACTATGATGAAACATAATTAGAGTTGCAAAAATGATACTCTATCCAAATAATTCAAAGATAAAATGATAATAATATAATTTGTTTTAAAACTTAAAACTAGATAAAAAATTAATACTCATTATAACACAAATACCAAGAATATAGTCTTCAAAACATTATCTAAATTAGAGGAAAACCCAAGAAAAAAAAAAATCTAAAACTAAAAACTATTTTGAAAAAGATAAATTAAAGAATGCTAAAATGATTTTGACGAAAATGCAAGCATGAAAGCATAGCAAGAATTGGAGGACAAAACTCTTTGCTTTGGAGTTTGCAATTTGCATACAAAAGTCTAGCGCGTATCTGTTACTCCGTAAACAACAAAGAAAAAATATTATGAAATTAGGATAAACAATTAGAATTTTTTTATAACTTTTAAAAAAAGATTTATTAAGCAATTTTGGCTCAAATTTGAATAAGTTCTCAGGGCTTACGCCTAGGCAAACGTCCGGAAGGTTGGGGCGTACGCCTCACGATACTTACCCCCCGCACCTACGCCTCGAGGCCTTTTTGGTACGCCTCGCCCCCAGCGCTCACCCCAAAAACACCTTTTAAAACACTGATGCAAACTGCGGTGTCTCATTTGAATTTTTACAATATTTTAGACCTCTAGATTGAGTAAAAGTCAAAGCACCATTCCATGTAGTCGTGTTTTTAAATAAATGAGCAGATCCCAAATTCAACCATGAAAATCACTACTTCAGTGTTAGTCTTCCAGCTATAGAGAAGCAGACGTAATACCTTAACTCCTCGTTCAAAGGGTCATAAAGTTTGAAAAATAGAAGGATATCTTCCTTGGTCTTCTCTTGTGGAGGAAAAGGTTGCAAATCCTGCATGAACAAACAAAACAAAATAAAACGCAAAAGTAAAACATAGAGAATAAAGCTTCACATGAAAAACAAGCAACATGCAGATCATCGAAAGAGAAGACAAGTGAAGCAACCGATGCATTACCGGGCCAAATTCTACTTCCAAAAACAATTTTAGCTCAGCATTATTCGGTTTATTGGAAACCTCTTTCAGTTGGCCAACCTAAAAACACAATATGTAAGATCATTAACACCAAGTTAACCAAGCATTCCACTCTTCAACAAATTGTAGAAATCATGCACTACAGAAGAAAGATTTCCAGAAAAAAATGAACAATATACACTTCAATAACATCACTCTCAAGGGGCATGAAGGTCCCGACACTACCAAAAGACATATCTGGAGGGTGGGGAGGGAGCGGAAAAAGAGAGCAGTTGACTTGTCAACCAGCCAGGGATGAACCAACATGAACAGAAATACTGATCCTATTCACCAACTGAAGGCATCTTTTTGGTAAGTAAGGGGAAATTGGTGGATGTCAAGTTCATAATCAAGTTTTTCAGGCAGCAGAATTAAGATTGCCATAATAGTTACATTCCCTAGCGGTTTGGAGTCAACATATTCTTGTAACATACAAATTGATTAACCTTACCTACAGCATTTTTATCGTAGAAGACAGATCAAGCAAGAGAATTTAAAGAATCAACTGCCATACAGCTGCAGATCATATAAGGAATTGTCTGGTATTGACCTACAGCTTACACCAATGACAAAAATATCATGCTAAGATCATTCCTTTTTTTTTCCCAAGTATAGGGATGAGCCAAGGAAAACAAATCTTCTGCGGAAAACAAAAACAAATTATAGCAGAGAACGTAACCAGTAGAACTGCAGTCATAATTCAGATGCAGAGCATACAGCAGAGAGGCAGAATTGTCAGACAGAACTTACGGATTGAACTTCCTCTTGGGCCGTCAATGGACGATTAGGCCTATATGTATGGTTTTGGCGCTTTGCCCATAGCCAGTAACGTTGAAATTGCACTGGTATACCAAATTCCTTAGCAACTTCTTCCTGAGAACAGACATACCATCAGACAATTATGGTGATTGACCAATGATTATCATACGAAATATGTTTCTCTTGTCTACTGAGAGAGCATAAACAATTTTGTGAACCTCGTAAGCTAACCATGAGGACTCCGTATGCTCCTCAATTTCTAGCTATATAAGAACTAGAATTTGAAGTTTTATCTTTTCTCTCAAAATATTACACAAGTACAGAAGATTATAATCCATATTGTAGAAGCAGAAAATTTCACATGAACCTTCTTTATTAAACATGGTCAAAACTGAACGCATTCATGCAGCACATACAATTGCTCGTCATGTTTAAGAAGAGCAGTATGGCTATAACTTTTCCAAATCTATGAGAGAAGGAGATGCAGAAGATAAATGTACCTTGAATTGAGCAAATGGTATCTGCTTCTGAATACGGAAACTATGCACTTTATCATGATCCACAAGATCAAAATAGATCTCCTTTCCAATTTGTTCACCAAGGTCATTGTCACGAGCTACCTGTAAATGAAATGGCCAATTTCAGTTAAACATTTTGTAACTATAAAGATGCAAGAAGTAAAGGATATAGATTAGTAGTTGAAAGAAACCTTGATGATTGTATAGAGATGAGCCTCTGCTTTCTCCTTTCTCTTTTGTTCCTTTTCTTCTTGCTCCTTCTTTAGTCTTATCTGAAATTAGAGGTTACTAGAAGATTACCATGACTGAACCAATAGAGTCAGAAACTAAATCATAGTATTGAGTTGAAACCCACCCTGAGATGCTCAGCTATGTCCTTCTCATCCACATCGCATATGATCTTTTCCTTGTCACTTTCACGTATATAGACAAGCATATATGCATTTGAATATTTTGTGAATTTGAAAGGCGAATTGTTGAACCCAGGATTTGTGTGGGGTAACTGTTAACAAGAAATGGTCAATTAACGTGTGCAACACCTAAAAGATAATTTTCTTTTCTACGTATAACGTTTTTCTAATATAGAAGGTATTAGTATAAGTAAAAAGGGTGCAAGATTAGGACAAATACCTCTTCCTCACCACCATACTGTTCATCCAGAGCTCTCTTAGTATCCTCTTTTGTCACACGCTCATCATCAAATTTATACCTAACAGTAAGAAATGCATAATGAATCAAACATTCAAACCGGTATTCAAGGACACTAAAATCTCTAAACATTGTCAATGTGAAGCAGCCATCAAGAAGACCCAAATCCACAACTGTTTGGCAATACAAAGCAAGCAGAGACAGGTGGAATACTGAATAAGGGCATATATCTAATACAGGTACATTCAAATTTTAGCAAGTTTTAACGTATTCTGAAGACCAATTACAAATGCTGTAAAAAGCATGTCTGCTGACTGCAGCACATTGAGAAAAGCCCAATTATAAATGCTAGAGAAACATGTATGATGGTGCAAGCATACCATTGATCAGAGAGTGTTGGCCTGATATATGCATAATAGTGTCCCCCATGCACCCCGCCACTGTGAACTAAAACACTGGAAACAAAAAATAAAAGAATTAGTACAAAATACATAAGTAGTCATCACCAACATGCAACATAACTGCCTGAAGTAACTGAGAATCGAGAATCAACAGATATCATGGTCAACGGCCTCATTTTATTAGACATCATACAAAAATAAGTAAAAGCTGCAGCCTATTTGGACCACATAAGATCAAATAACCAGAGCTAGACTCAAGGCAACATATTCTAGACGCAAGAAAACTTTTCTGATTGACTATAAATAACCAAAAAAATTGTACTAAGAAATGCCGAAAAAAGTTGAACAGAGTGGAAATTATACCAACATAGAAGTGAGGATGAAATTAAATTATCTACGAATATGAGCATCCAAACTAAAACCGTAAGGAAATTTGTAGTGTAGCCAAACAAACTATAACCCTTTGGGAACCTTCAAAAACCAATATGGGACAAGCATATTCTAACACCTCCCACATGTGACACCTGTTTTTAAGTTTATGGGACTACACTGGGTATGTTGTTGTTTTGTTGTGTATGTGGTCACTTTGGTTTTATTTTTATTTCTTTCCTTTGTTTGGAAGATTGAAGTAGCTCAACAGGCTAAAGTGTGGGCCTAGACTAGACAAAGTAAGCTCAAGATGAGAATGAGCCTAAAGCAGAGAAAGAGGACTCAATGAGCTAAGAAGTGTGCGTCAAGCAGAACTAAAGATTCAATGGACTGAATTGAGAGCAGAGCCTAGAGCAGCTCAGTGGGTTGAGATGTGAGATAGAAGCTCAATGCCATAGAATGAGTAGAGAGAAAATGGTTGTGCAGACAAGTTTACCAAAGTTTGCTCTGTTACCATGTAAAAAATATAAACATCCAATCCAAAACCATGAGGCAATGGTTATATAGCCCACGACAATTACGAACCCCTCATCTAAAACCGATGTGGGACAAGTATAAATAAAATAGAGGGAACAGAAAAGGTAAGATAACTAACCTATATCCAAAATCTAGTAGAGATTATATTTTGCTATCTTGTCAGCAAGAGTATGTCATGTTTGAATATAGCATATGTACCACATTGTGAGTTATGCATAATTTCAATGCTAGAATACTATAGCAGAAAAAGAAAAGAAAAGCAATTGCTAAGATTAATTTAATTTGGAGAAGGAAGAGGTGCCACATTTTTTTCAACAAGGTAAGGAAGAAGGGGCACTTTGCACACAATCACTGGAATGTCAGTGGAAAGGGAGAAATAAACTTAAGTGCACAATATAAGACCTAAATTTCCCAATTTACATGTTACAGGAACTAGTTCCAGGTGATATACCAATCAATCAACTGCGTCCAATCCCAGATTAGTTGGGGTTGTTCAAGGAAGAAACCAAGAATATCAGCTATATGAATGGACGACTGTGGATAATTTGGGTGGAGTCATTCTCTCAACCTGTACATACTTTGGCATGGACTTGCTGATTTTATTAATGGAATTATTGACATATTTGTTAGCTATATTGCTTCGTAAAATAGTGTTGTTAAAGTTTTCAACTACCAAAACAAATAAAAAGGGCAAATGCAAACCTAAACTGATTAAGGGAGAATATAAGATTCCATTCCCCAGCAGATGGCCAATTTTACATCACCAAACTTGTTACAAGTATGCCACTTTAAAAAAATCTATTGATGTATCAGAAACCGCAAAGAGCATGAAGACAAATCAAGCTAAAGTAACCAAGTTTGACACAGTGAGATTCATCAGAAAAGAACACGACGGAAAATTATTGCATAAGAGCATAAGTGAAAGAAAACAACCAAGTAAACAGGGTGATTAAACTGGCCCAGAGAAATTGAGATACCAATTGTAGATTTGGATGACTCCAATTATATGCAATAGAGGGTGATCTCAAGCCAGCCAAATTTGTGGCAAATATAGCTAGTTAACTAACTACAGAAGAAAATATTTAACATGAAGAATGTGAAATCACTAAGATAAAATCTTTGCCGAACTGGGTACGTTATTCATCTTAATGATCGACCAAAAGTTCTTGAAAAAAATGAGCAGTAACTAGCAAGGACAGATCATTAAGAAAACAGAATAAATTGAGACCTGTGCAGAGTATAGAGATTGCGGACACTTCGATCAGCATCTGGAGATAAATATTTTCCGTTCTCTCTATCAAGATCGAGTTGCAAAGGGAACTCATATCGATCATTTATCTATATTGTCAATAAAAAGAAGCGTTTTCAGTAATAAGCATTATGTGGCAAACATATAGTTATAAGTCAAGCACGCTAGAGTAGCAATTATCACCGTAAACCATTTGCTAAAAATTTATCTCAACCAGAGTAAACTTCCGTACTACAATAAAATAAGACAAATGAAAAATGAAGTATTACTCCAGATGAGAGACATATAGAGAAAAAAGTGACAGCCTGCTTTAGTCCATGGAAATCTGGGATCCAATAAGCATGAAACTACCATGTAATGTAGAATAACAAATTAGACCAAGTCAAGATGATTGTTTTTATGATAATTCATATTGTACACAGGACATCAGGACTCTCCCGAATTAAATATTAATTTTCTCTGAGTTGGCTATTTATCCCATTTAAAGAAAAGAAACAAAACAAACATTCTCTCCCTAGTTGGGTACGGCTGTACAATCATCTGAGAATTAATTGATTACCTTGATCATAACATCCCGCACAAAATCATATTCAAAGCGTTTTAACTGAAGTTGAAGAACAGGAGGGAAGTCAATGAAAAGGACACCTTTCCGAGCATCCTGTAAAAACTAGGAGTTAGCTACGAACATATCAGATATCATAACTTTACAACCCAAGCAAGACACCGCAATAAAAAGATTAAAAGGAAATAACATGAATATCATCTATTAGGTGAGTTTAACAAACTTCCACACCACTCATTGACATCCTTCTCTTCTTACAATTTTCTTTTTTAGCCTATATCACGTGCCTCTTATTCCCTAACATTTTTGGCTCAAAAGGATCTCAAAGTTTTCGTTTGATAACCACTAGCACATAGAAACATTATAGACATTTAACCTGTAAACCATGTTGTTCTGCATGGTATTTGTTGTCACCCTCAAGGCGCTCCACTTCAACATACTTGTCAAATGAAGCATACACATCACGACACCCTTTCACGTCAAGCTGAAGATCTGACCAAAGATACATTTCATAAATAAAATGATAAAATGGTCTTCCAAATTACATCGAAAAACCATCATAAAAAGTGATGCTGGTTCTATAGGTTCTATATTTACCATAAAAAGATTCTTTTCTTGTTGATTTGTAGTCCACGTTGATACATTCAATGTAATTCATATGATGCCCCTCAAGTAATTTTTGTATTGTGCCCTCTACAACAGTTCCCTGAGTCAAAGAAACCAAAGTTAACAGAAAAAATTACCGGAAGAAATAATCTCACCTCTGAAGAAGTATACCATCCAAGATAAAAGGTGTCTGCAAGTTCTATATACCATCCAAGATAAATGGTGTTGGCAAGTTCTAAGTGTTCAATTCTATTAGACAAATTACCTTCATCTTATCTTCGAGCTTTTCACAAAGAACCCTGTTAAGTTCTTGTACATCATGTTGCATGAAAGAATCATACGTGTCCCACCCAAAGGACTTTGTCAACTCTTTTGTTGCTACACTAGTTTCATTATACTGGAGCTTATAAAACAAACTCTGCAAAGCTAAAGGGATGCTGCCAGATGGATTGTCATTCTCAGTTGTCGGCATATGATACACAGCCTGAGAAACAAGTCTTTATTAATCATCTGTATGAAGATAATATTAAAGAAACCATTCATGCTACAAGGCTAACCTTTCTAAAATAAGGAATATGGTATAATGTTTGGAGGAGAGAGTTCATATAACAAGTGGCTCCCTGATTCTTAAGGCCAACATAACCGGTCTCCTTTTTAGAGTCATGGGACCAGTAATCAATTACTTTACGGACGGCAACATCAGCTTCAATTATGACTGTATCATCCATAAGATAACCTCTTCCAGGATCATATAGTTCACTAAGAGGCATGAACGATGTGAAACCCCAGTCACTCTCCCTGGCATTAAACTGGTGCTGAGTATCTGCCATAAGGATCATTACATTTAACAAAACAGCCATCAGTTTTACTAGTCAAATCACAATACTCTATGACATATATTTAGATCCCTCAAAGCGAGAGAGCACCGAAAGTAGCATCATAAAATAGATAGAAAATCTCAAGCATAAATTAGAAAGGTCTCACTAGCTTATTGAAAAAAAATTCAGGATATACTAAAGAGAAGATGACAACCGCAATCATGACTATATTCTCTCTCTCCAATGCAAGAGTGTGACTTTTTTTAATTTTTTTTTGAGTAAAAGGTAAACTTTTTTTGAAACAGGCAAATTTTTTTTTTTTTTTTTCAAACAGTGAGTAAAAGGTAACTTTGTATTCACACAAAAAAGTCATCATATGATGATGAGGTATAATCTTACATCCCTTGGTAGGCTGAAACTACCCTGAAACAGCAAAAAAACTAGACTTTACGGATGTCCTATAAAATCAACTAAGGATTCTACTTCCCCAACCATATCCTGTTTACACCAAAAATAAAGTAAACTAAGGCATTTCATCTTGATCTTTTGAGTGCTGCTGCCATTATCATGAAAACATCTTGCATTCCTTTCTTTCCATAGTGTCCACTAGATGCATGCTAGTATATTCTCCCACCAGTTCTACTTAGATCTTCTCTTCCCAATTCCTTTCCCGCTGTTCAAAAGTTCAAAAGTGGTCTTTGGCATGACCCAACTCACTCCAAGTAAACATAAGAACATGCTCCACAGATTTACAGCTGTTTTGCAATGTAGGAAGAGGTGACCATTGATCTCTGTTTCTTGTCCACACATAAAACACCTTGAGCAAATCAGAGTACCTCTGCTTTGTAAAGCGTCATGAGTTAGGCATGCTTTTCTGATTACCAACCATGTAAAGCAGGCCACCTTATGGGGAAATTTGACCTTCCAAATTAGTTTTCAAGGCCAGTCTACTAGCATTAACTGATTGCAATTCATGTTCCAATAACAAGATTTTACTGTGAAATCTCCCTTGTTATGCAGCTCCCAGACAGGTCTATCAGGGCCAATTGAGGTGCCCAGGAAGGGATCTAAAATCTGGAGCAAGTTTGTTACTCTATCTATTTCCCAATCATTCAAGGCTCTTCTAAAAATCAAGTTCCAACCTTGATTGCTCCACAATTGAAAGACAGTAGCATTCTTTTGAAGGCTTATGATGTATAAGTCTGAGAACAGTTTTTTTAGACTAGTATCTCCTATCCATTTTTCATTCCTAAATCTGTTTTTAGTCCATTCCTCACCTTTATGTGCATTTTACTATTTAGCAAGGGCCACAACCTTCTAATTGTCTTCCATACACTACACCCAAAGGTTCCATCAACTTCCAAAGTGGTCCACTGATTTAGAAGACCATATTTCTGTGCAATGAATCTTTTCCAGAGGGGGCTATCTTCAAGACAGAACCTGCATAGCCACTTAAGTAGTAGACAATTATTCTGTATACTTAAGTTCTTTATCCCCAAACCTCCTTGAGTTTTGCTAAGTGTCACATCATCCCAATTCACCAGATTATGACCTTTCTTTTCTTTGTTATCATGCCAGAGGAAATTTCTTCTCTTTCTTCTCTGTTGATTAAACTTCTTTTCAATGCTTTTTGGAACTGGGAATAGGCTCATCATGTAAGAAGGAAGGCCATCCATTACAGATTTTATCATTGTCACTCTACCCCCCAAAGATAGATACTGGCTCTTCCATCTAGGCAGCTTTCTTCCACATTTCTCCAGCACCTCACACCAAATTTCCAATTCTTTGTTTTTAGCACCCAGGGGCAGTCCCAGGTATTTTGTGGGTAGAGATCCCACTTGGCAGCCTAAGTTCTCAGCTATCTCCTGTAGGTTCCCAACTTGATACACTGGAAAATGATGTTTTTTGTACCAGTTTACATGCAGCCCAGAAATACCTTCAAAAATGGTAAGAATAGCCCTCAGATGCCTGACTTGTAATACCTCAGCTTCACAAAAGACCAGAGCATCATCTGCATACAGCAGATGACTTACTTCCATGGCATGACCCCTATTTGTTGAGCCCTGAAACCCTTCATCCAACCATTTGCCTTTGCTTTCTTGATCATGTGATTGAGCCCCTCCATAGCTAAAATGAAGAGGACGGGGGAGAGAGGATCTCCCTGTCTCAGTCCTCTTTGAGAACTAAAAATCCTTCAGCATTTCAATTGATGGTAAGTGAAAATTTAACATTGGATATGCAAAATTTAATGCAATTCAACCACTCGTTGCCCTGAATCCCAATGCAAGAGTGTGACTTCACACACCATCTTATTAATGTTCTCCAACAAGCTGCTTCAGATCCCTTCTCAGGAGAGCTTTGAGGGTTGAATTAAAAGATGGACAAAGTCCTGAGCATTTCCAAATTCAACAACAGGAAACACATACACTTAAAAACAGGTCAGATCATTTCCATCAGTTTTATCAGGCAGTCCCTACAAAAGGCGCATCTCATAGACCATCGACAAAATTATTGCAGTCATCAAGATACCAAAGATAGTCTTTGAACGATCAGTTATTTGATGTACTGTTCCCCAATGAATGAAAAATCATATGATCTGCACCACTAACCCAATTTGCGCAGGCACTCTATACAAGCAGGAGGTGAACCTTGGTTCAATGGTAAAGTTGTTCCTTCGGCTTTCCTGACCTGGGCCGCCGGTTCAAGGTGTGGAAGCAGCTCCTATCAGAAATTCAAGGGCAAGGCTACTGACAGTAGACCCTCACTTTCCCTTTCCCCCTGTATTAATGTTTATGTTTCTATTCATGACAGAGGCACACGAAGTTCGCTGAGTGACTCCCTATTCCAAAGACATCCCCAATTCAGTTGAGTACCCATCAGATGAAGTTGATCTTCCTATTGATCTTCGAAAAGGTATTCAGACTACTCACATCACTTATCTTGTTTATATATAATATCTTGATTGTCACTGTTCTCCGCCATCATATCATGCCTTTGTTATTCAGCTTATCCACTGACAAAGTACTCAGGCGATAGCATGATTGAGGAAATAATTGTTCATGATAATAGTATTTAGGAAGCAGGAAAATCAACAGCTAGATTTCGGTGGGTACTTACAATCAAGGTAGGTGCTGACAGGAAGATCGGTCGCCAAGGAATTAATCTTGGTTATGGTGATACCTTTTCTCTAATAGTGAAGATTGCATATCTTCGCCTCCTATGTCTCCATAGCAGTTGTCCTATTGGTCCCTTTATCGGTTGGATATCAAACATGTCTTTTGTCATGGCTAATTCGCTGAGGAGGTCTAAATGAAGCAACCCCCAGGGTTTGATACTCGAAGGGAATTCGGGTGTCGATTGCCTATCTTTGTATAGTCTCAAGCAATCAACAAAGGCATGGTTTGACCGTTTTAGCACCATTCTGCAACAATTTGACATGCTTCGTAGTGAAGCCAATCTATGTGTTTTACAAACATTCTTATAATGGCAACGCATATTATTGGTTGCTTCCATTAAAGACGTTATAACAGGCGACGATCATGAAGGCATTACTCAACTTAAGATAGACAATCCACTTCAAGGTACTGTGTTCTAATTGGAGGAAATCTAATATCTTGAAAAAGCAAACAGCAACATGTAGTACTTCGATCAAGTGCGGAGGCAAAATATCGAGCAATGGCATTGGCTACATCTGAGTTTATATAGCTAAAGCAACTTCTCAAAGGGTTAATGTCGGGAGGAGATGCACTAATGCGATTGATATGTGACAATAAGGTCGCAATGCAGACTGCCTCAAACCAATGCTTCATGAGAGAATGAAGCACATAGATGTAGATAGTCGTTTTGTTCGACAAAAAATTGAGTTAGTGTGCATGCGGACAGGTTATGTCAACTCGAATGACCAATTGGCAGATATTCTTACAAAGTACTCTGAAGGGCAGCCCGGTGCACTAAGCTCTCGCTACTCTTACAAAGTACTCTATTGCCCTGAAATTGAGTATATTTGTGGCAAGTAAGGAGCATACAACACGTGCACTCTAACCTGAGGGTGAGAGTTCATTCCCTCTAATGAAGAAGGAAAGAGTTCAACAACAACAACATACCCAATGTAATCCCACAAGTGGGGTCTAGGGAGGGTAGGATGTACACAGACCTTACCTCTACCTTCGTGGGGTAGAGAGGTGGTTTCCAATAGACCCTCGGCTCAAAAGAAATGTAGTTGATGCATGATTAATGATTACTTTTCACAGACAACGAGGAAAATTGAATAAATCTATCGCACAATGCCATATCAAATGGCTTAAACTGTGCAGTTGTGAAATCAACTTTGATTTTCACTCCTTTTAAACTCACGCAAAAAGTTCATATCTTTTATGCAACAAATAAGATCTCTGACCTTTTCTTACTGTGAACTTGTTATGAATTCGGTTGATAACAGCTAAGCTAAACTGAGCATATCTACTCCAACCATAAGGCAATGTTGCAGCATCTGCCACATCTAAATACATTGATAAATGGTCTATATTGTTCCCTTTTGGGAATATCAGAATCCTCCTGCAAGACAATGCACCGCATAGTACATCATTACCATATCCGCATTAAATTTGTAAAGCAATCCACTAAAAAAGGGGATGTTGAAAATAATTACCATTTATATCCTCCTACATTAAAAGCATCAGAGTACAACTTCTTCACATTTAACCTTGAAAAATTGTCGACAGTCCATGTGAACCGGGCTGATGCTGGATCATCCACTGCCTGTGTATCCACCGTACTTGCCGTGTCCGCTGGTGCAACTGCCAAAAATAAAAGCATGCAAAAATTGCAAATGACTGAGAAAAGCATACACTATCACTTAATCAGTCGACAACACCTCAATCCCTAACTTGTTGGGGTTGGAAATACATTCCTCTAAATATTCTACTCAATTGTGCTCCATTTAATTCTAATACGAGTAAGCAATTAGTGCAAATTGTGCATACTAAAATTTAATCAATGTAGAAACGGGTGGATATTCACATATACTCCACCAGTAGCGTAAGAAAAGCGACATCAAATAATAAACAAAATGACTACACATACATTATTTGTATAAGAGTGTGTGTATAAGAGTACATCAGATACCTTCCATAGGCTGAGGTCCCTCGGTGGGAAAGTCAGAACTAGGAACAAGCATTTCGTGGTCTTCTGGCTGCCAGACAAAGCAAAAGAGTAAGCAATTAGATCTAACGAAGCTGGACAATTTCATCATTATTCATTTCAATTTAAAAAGAGAAGTTTATGTCAATTTTACACCATAATATCGTCCGAATATTAAATTTAGCACATATTCATCCCAAAAATCAAACTACTTCGAACTCCACCAAGAACACACAAAAACCGAGAAAAACTGTAAAATCAAATGGCACTATCACATCTTAGAGAAATTTCGGTCAATTTCACGCTGCAACCAGAGCGGCTAAATTTCAGCAACTGTACATCAAAAAAAGATCTTAAGTTTACGAAACTCCACCAAACAAAGCAACTTTAAACAAAATAAAATAAGCTAAACAAACTAAAACTGTTAAAAACAAAGAGAACTAACACAGCAATGTAGCTAATAAATTCAGTCACTATTGCGTTTTAAGGAAATTTTAGGTCAATTTCACACCGCAATCATAGCGGACTACATTCAGCACCTATAAATCAAAAGCATTCAAACAGTTTAAAAAACTGCACCACGCAAAGCTACTTTAAAAAAAGGGAAAATACATTAAAAAAAAACCCCAACGTATAGCCAGATTAATTATGACGCACCCAACCTTTGCGGGCGACCTATTACCCCCAGTCTTAATTTTTCTGTATTTTTGTACCATTTTTTGACTGACGTGGCAAAAAAAAAAATTGAAGCCCAGTTGCACAGTGGAGAGTGTTGCACACTCTCCGCCACATTGGTGCCACGCTGCTGCCACGTCACTGCCACTTTTCCTTTTTTTTTTCATTTGATTTTTCTTTTATTAATTATATTTACACTAATTAACCTCTAATTAACCATTAAACCATTAATTTTGTCTTCTTCATCACTAAACTCCTTCTTCATCACTAAACCCTTCTTCTTCTTCTTCATTTCAAGAAATCCATCAACCCATTTTCTTCCTCCATTAGCACACACACATTCAACCCATTTTCTTCCTCCATTAACACACACACACATTCAACCCATTTTCTTCCTCCATTAACACACACACACATTCAACCCATTTTCTTCCTCCATTAACACACACACATTCAACCCATTTTATTTTCCTCCATTAACACACACACATTCAACCCATTTTCTTCCTCCATTAACACACACATTCATTTGAAGGCAAATCAAACACCAAAATATCTCCTCCACCGAAATGGCATTATGTTTTAATGGGTCAGACCCATTTTCATATTGGTGCTGTTGCTCCTGTTGCTGCTGCTGCTGCGGTGTGGCGGCGGTGGTTGAGGAGAAAGAAGAAGAAAGAGAAAGAGGAGAAAGAGAAAAATAAATTGCATTTAACAATTGAAATGTGGAAGAGAGGGAGGGTGGGGGTGAGTGAGGATAAAATATAAATTAATTTTAAAAATTAATTTTTATTAAAATATAAAAAATATTTTTACTGCTTTCACTCGCCATAATTTTTTTTTTTTTTGCCACGTCAGTTGAAAATGGTACTAAAATACTGAAAAATTAAGACTGGGGGTAATAGGTCGCCCGCAAAGGTTGGGTGCGTCATAATTAATCTGGCTATACGTTGGGGGGGTTTTTATGTATTTTCCCTTAAAAAAACAAAACACGTGACACAAAGCAAAACTGTTAAAACAAAGGGATTAATTAATTCAGTCAGTATAGCGTTCTACAGAAATTTTAGGTCAATTTCACACAGCAATTACAGCAGACTACATTCAACACCTATAAATCAAACACATTCGAAACATTAAAAACTAAGCTACTTCAACTAAATATTACGCAAAACAAAGTAAACTGTTAAAACAAAGTGCATCCACAGAGCAAAAATTACAGAAAACTGAGACGAAAATAACATCTAGCAGAGCAAACTGTACATCCATCAAACAAAGCAACTTTAAGCAAAACAAAAATACGCGAAACAAAGCAAAACTGTTAAAACAAAGTGAATCCACACAGCAACCTAGCTAATAAATTCAGCCAGTATAGCGTTCGACAGAAATCTTAGGTCGGACTACATTCAGCACCTATAAATCAAAAGCATTCAAAAAAATTTTAAAAACCAAACAAAGCTACTTTAAACAAATAAAATGCGTAAAACAAGCAAAACTGAAAAAAAGCAAAAGGAATTCACTAACAAATTCAGTCACTGTCGCGTTTTAAAGAAATTTTATGTCAATTTCACACCGCCATCACAGCAGACTACATTCAACACCTATAAATCAATAGCGTTCAAAAAAAAACAAAAACTAAGCTACTTCAAACAAATAAAACGCAAAATAAAGTAAACCTGTAAAAACGAAAAACTATTCACAGAACAAAAAGTAGAGAAGATTATTTACATCTATTGGAGAAGGAGTGAGGAGAGTCATTTCCGGAAAATAGTGATCGTACGGTCGTTTCAGCGAATATATGAAAACTTCGAGAATTTGAGAATTCAATGGATTTGTGAAAAACGTAGAGAGACGATGGATCGAACTAAGGACTTTTTGTTGAATTGAGAGAGTTTCTGTGTGTGTGAAGAGTAAAAGGAAGAGGAAAGGAAAGAAGTTTATATAGAAATTTTAGGTCAATTTCACACCGCAATCACCGCGGACTACATTAAACAAATAAAACACGCGAAACAAAGCAAAACTGTAGAAACAAAGTGAATTAACACAGAAACCTAACTAATAGATTCAGTCACTAGGTTGTTGCTGTAATATACTCCCTCAGTCCCATATTAATTGTCTACGTTACTATAAATAACCGTCCCAAAATACTTGTCCACTTACAAAATCAAGATAGAATTAACTAAGTTTTTCCTACTTTGCCCTTTTTTCCTACTTTGCCCTTACATTAATTGTTTTTTAAAGTAACCAATATTGATTAGAAAGCAATTAATTGGAGAGAAATAAGGGTAATATAGTAAAGATATGGGACGGAGGGAGTAGCGTTCTATATAAATTTTAGGTCAATTTCACACTGCAATCACAGCGGACTACATTCAGCACCTCTAAATCATATAACCATTTCAATTTTTTTCAATTAAGCTACTTCACACAAATAATACGCAAAACTAAGTAAAACTGTAAAAACAAAATGAATTAACAGAGCAAAAAGTAGAGAAGGTAATTTACATCTATTGGAGGAGGAGTGAGAAGAGTCATTGCCGGAGAACAGTAAATCAAAAGCATTCAAACTTTTCAAAAAAATCAAAAGCAAAGATACTTTAAACAAAAAAAAATACGCAAAACTGTAAAGATTAAAGTAATTTTAGGTCAATTTCACACGGCAATCACAGCGGAAATCATTCAGCACTCTATAAATCAAAAGGCCTTCAAAACATTAAAAACTAAGCTACTTCAAACAAATAAAACGCAAAATAAAGTAAACCTGTAAAAACAAAATTAATTCACAGAACAAAAAGTAGAGAAGATTAATTACATCTAACAGAGGAGTGAGAAGAGTCATTGACGGAGAACAGTAAATCAAAAGCATTCAAAACTTTCAAAAAAATTAAAAACAAAGCTACTTTAAACAAATAAAATATGAAAACCAAGAAAAACTGTAAAAATTAAAGTAATTTTAGGTCAATTTCACACGGCAATCACAGCAGAAAACATTCAGCACCTATAAATCAAAGCAGCATTCAAAACATTAAAAAATAAGCTACTTCAAACAAATGATACGCGAAAAAAACAGCAAAACAGTGAAAACAAAATTAATTAACCGAGCAAAAAGTAGAGAAGATTAATTACATCTATCTGAGGAGGAGTGAGGAGAGTCATTGTCAGAGAATAGTGACCGTACGATCGTTTCGGCCAATCGATGAAAACTCGGAGAATTTGAGAATTCAATGGATTTGTGAAAACGTGGAGAGGAGATGGATCGAAAGGTCTTTTTGTTGAGTTAAAAGAATTTTTTCTGTGTGTGAGGAGGAAAAAGGAAGAGGTAGTAAAAGGAAAGCTACTTTAAACAAATAATACGCAAAAGCAACTTCAAACAAAACAAAAAATAGGCGAAACAAAGCAAAAACTGTTAAAACAAAGTGAATTCACACAGCAACCTAGCCGATAAATTCAGTCACTATAGCGTTGTATAGAAATTTTAGGTCAATTTCGCACCACCAATCACAACGAATTACATTCAGCATCTAAAAATCAAACGCATTCAAAATCTAAAAAACTACACCAAGCAAAGCTACTTTAAACAAATAATACGCAAAAGCAACTTCAAACAAAACAAAAAATACGCAAAACAAAGCAAAAACTGTTAAAAAGTGAATTCACACAGTTTTAAGGAAATTTTAGGTCAATTCACACCGCCAATCACAGCGGAGTACATTCAACACCTATAAATCATATCCAGTTAAAAAAAAAAAAAATCAATTAAGCTACTTCACATAAATAATATGCAAAACTAAGTAAAACTACAAAAACAAAATGAATTAACAGAGCAAAAATCAGAGAAGATAATTTCCATCTCAGAGGAGTGAGAAGAGTCATTGCCAGAAAACAGTAAAGCATACGCATTCAAAATTTTCCAAAAATTCAAAAAACAAAGCTACTTTAAGCACATAAAATACGCAAAACAAAAAGAACTGTAAAAATTAAAGTAATTTTAGGTCAATTTCACACTGCAATCACAGCGGACTACATTCAGCACCTATAAATCAAAACCGTTTCAATTTTTTAAAACTAAGCTACTTCAAACACATACGCGAAAAAAGTACTTAAAACTGTAAAAGCAAAAGGAATTCACACAGCAAAAAGTAGAGAAGATTATTTACATCTATCGGAGGAGGAGTGAGGAGAGTCATTGCCGGAAAACAGTGACCATGAGATCGTTTCGGCGAATCGGTGAAAACTTCGAGAATTTGAGAATGCAAAGGATTTGTGAAAACAAAAAAGAGGTAAAAGGAACTTCAAACAAAACACAAAATACGCAAAACAAAGCAAGAACTGTTAAAAAAAAAAAAAGCGAATTCACACAGTTTTAAGGAAATTTTAGGGCAATATTCAGCACCTGCACCTATAAATCAAAAGCATTCAAAAAAATTAAAAACTACACCACGCAAAGCTAATTTAAGCAAATAAAATACGCAAAACAGTAAAAACAAAATTAATTCAGAGAGTAAATAAAACATGTGAAACAAAGCAAAAGTGTTAAAACAAAAGTGAATATAGAAATTGTAGGTCAATTTCACACCGCAATCACACTCAGAACCTATAAATCAAAAGCAGCATTCGAAACATTAAAAACTAAGCTACTTCAAACAAATAAAACGCAAAATAAAGTAAGAACTGTTAACACACATTAATTAACAGAGCAAAAAGTAGAGAAGATTAATTACATCTATCGTAGGAGGAGTGAGAAGAGTCATTGCCGGAGAACAGTAAATCAAAAGCATTCAAAATATTCAAAAAACAAAGCTACTTTAAGCAAATAAAATAACGCAAAACAAAGCTACTTTTAGGTCAATTTCACACAGCAATCACAGCGGAAAACATTCAGCACTCTATAAATCAAAGAGCACTCGAAACATTAAAAACTAAGCTACTTCAAACAAATAATACGCAAAATAAAGTAAAAACTGTAAAAACAAAATGAATTCACAGAGCAAAAGGCAATCTTAGGCCAATTTCACAGCGCAATCACAGCAGACTACATTCAACACCTATAAATCAAAAACATCCAAAAAATATAAAAACTACTTAAGACAAATAACAGGCGTGGAGGAGGGAAAAAAAAAAAGCAAAACTGTTAAAACAAAGTGAATTCACAGAGCAAAAAGAAATTTTAGGTCAATTTCCCACAGCGAACTACACATTCAGCACCTATAAATCAAAAGCATTCAAAAAAATTAAGAACTACACCGAGCAAAGCTACTTTAAGCAAATAAAACACGGAAAACTGTAAGAAACAAAATTAAGTCACAGAGCAAAGTAACTACTCCCTTTGTCCCAATTTATGCGGCACTTTTCGCTTCCCAAGATTCAAACTGTATGAACTTTGACCATTATTTTAATATGTATTTTTTCATCAAATTGATATGAGAAAAGTTGCAATTTATAGTACTTTTCATGTAGTTTTCAAATATATAAATTTTAATGTTAAAATAACGAGTTAAATCTAATCCAATATAGATTCAAAGTTTAGTCAAATTGACTCTCGAAAAGTGAAAAGTGCCACATAAATTGGGACAGAGGGAGTAATAAATTCAGTCACTACCGCATTATAAAGAAATTTTAGGTCAATTTCACACCGCAATACATTCAACACCTATAAACCAAAAGCATCCAAAATCTAAAAAAAATACACCAAGCAAAGCTACTTTAAACAAATAATACGCAAAAACAACTTCAAACAAAACAAAAATACGCCAAACAAAGCAAAAACCTTTTTTTTTTGGATGAAGTACTAAAATATATTAGAAAAGGCATCAAGAAGATGCAGAAATTACAGACAAGGTAAGTTGTTAAAAACTCCAGTACAGACAAAGCAAAAAATGTTATTCAGTCACTATCACGTTTTAAGGAAAATTTAGGTCAATTTCACACCGCAATACATTCAACGCCTATAAATCAAAAGCATCCAAAATCTAAAAAACTACACCAAGCAAAGCTACTTCAAACAAATAATACACAAAAAAAACTTCAAACAAAACAAAAATACGCTAAACAAAGCCAAAAAAAAAAATATTGATGAAGCACTAAAATGTATTAGAAAAGGCATCAAAAAGATGCAGAAATTACAGAAAAGGTAAGTTGTTAAAAACTCCAGTACCGACAAAGCAAAAACTGTTATTCAGTCACTATCACGTTCTAAGGAAAATTTAGGTCAATTTCACACCGCAATACATTCAACGCCTATAAATCAAAAGCATCCAAAATCTAAAAAACTACACCAAGCAAAGCTACTTCAAACAAATAATACACAAAAAAAAACTTCAAACAAAACAAAAATACGCTAAACAAAGCCAAAAAAAAATTGATGAAGCACTAAAATGTATTAGAAAACGCATCAAAAAGATGTAGAAATTACAGAAAAGGTAAGTTGTTAAAAACTCCAGTACCGACAAAGCAAAAACTGTTATTCAGTCACTATCACGTTCTAAGGAAAATTTAGGTCAATTTCACACCGCAATACATTCAACGCCTATAAATCAAAAGCATCCAAAATCTAACACCAAGCAAAGCTACTTTAAACAAATAATACGCAAAACAACTTCAAACAAAACAAAAATACGCGAAACAAAGCAAAAACTTTTTTTTTCCTCGATGAAGTACTAAAATGTATTAGAAAAGGCATCAAAAAGATGCAGAAATTACAGAAAAGATAAGTTGTTAAAAACTCCAGTACAGAAAAAGCAAAAGCTGTTATTCAGTCAATATCACGTTCTACGGAAAATTTAGGTCAATTTCACACTGCAATCACAGCAGACTACACATTCAGCACTCTATAAATCTAAAAGCATTGGAAACATTAAAAATTAAGCTACTTCAAACAAATGACACGCGAAAAAAAAACAGTAAAACTGTTAAAACAAAATTAATTCACAGAGCAAAAAGTAGAGAAGATTAATTACATCTATCGGAGGAGGAGTGAGAAGAATCATTGACGGAAAACAGTAAATCAAAAGCATTCAAAAAATTCAAAAAAAAAAACAAAGCTACTTTAAGCAAAACAAGCAAAACTGTAAAAATTAAAAGTAATTTTAGGTCAATTTCACAGCGCAATTACAGCGGACTACATTCAGCACTTATAAATCAAAATCACTCAAATTTCTTTAAGACTACACAAAGCAAAGCTACTTTAAGCAAATAAAACACGCAAAACTGTAAAAAATAAAACAAAATTAATCTAACAGAGCAAAAAAAATAGAGAAGATTAATTTATATCTACCGGTGGAGGAGTGAGAAGAGTCATTGCCGGATAAATAGTGACCGTACGATCGTTTCTGCGAATCGATGAAAACTTGGAGAAATTGAGAATTCAATGGATTTGTGAGAGACGATGGATCGAACTAAGTGACTTTTTGTTGAATTGAGAGAGTTTCTCTCTCTCTCTCTCTCTCTCTCTCTCTCTCTGTGAAGAGGAAAAGGAAAAGGCAGTGAAAGAAGGAAAGAGGTTTATATTCGGTGGCAGTTTCGTAATATGGAATAACTTAATTTTTATTATTTTTTTGGGTTGTAAGACTTCAAGTCGGACACTACGGCTCAGTTTCAGCGAAAAAGAAAAAAAAAAAAAAAAAGGCACGGCTCAGTCGGTCAGGTAATTTTTTGATTGAGACGGATTTGTACCGGGAAATTAACTTAAATAGTGGTCCACCTAAAATACTAAGGGCCCGTTTGGTGGTGAAAATTTTTCACTTTTTTTCAGAAAATATTTTCATTTTATTTAGAAATTAACCTTTGGCGATGAAAATTTCAAATATAAAGTTGTATTTAGAATTTTCAAAATGCCGAAAATTTTATTTTTATTTTCAATATATTTAAACAATCAAATAATCTTTGCAAAAGCATAACCATCTTCACCTCCAACTCTAAAATACTAAATAAAGTGAAAATATTTGATTTTTATGGCCAAACACCTACTAAAATACTTGGAGTATATAATATATACTTAATACTTCTTTGTGTCAAGTTATGTGGTGATAGTTGTCTTTTGGAAACGAATTATTTCTATCTTAATCTTTCCTGTATTTTTTAAATATTTTGAATTGTTAATATTATGACGTATACTAGTATTTTTAAGTAGTTTTTAAATATATAAATTTTATTGTAAAATAATTTAGAAATTTTATGTCTGAATTCATAGATTGAATTAAAAAATTTGACTGGGTTATCATTTTAATCAAATTAGTAATTAATATTTGAGAATTTAATGGATGTGAAAGGAAAGTGAAAATGGGGAGAGACGGTGGATCGAAAGGACTTTTTGTCTGAGTTAAGAGTTGTGTGTGTGTGTGTGGAGAGAGGAAAGGAAGATGCAATGAAAGGAAAGAGGTTTATATTGGGGGGTAGTTTCGTAATTATGAAGAATTTATTTAGTTATGCACTTCAACCCGAACACGTACGGCTATTCTCATTTTCACATCAGTCGGTCAGGTAATTTTGACTGAGACGGCTTAACTTAAATACGGAGAGAGAGATTCAGGATTTTGAGGTTCCGAATACCATATTATTTTACGCTTCGACTTAATCTGTCTTACACTTTGATTTGGGTTATTCATCTTTTCAGTTTATATATAGACATACCGGTTGCTACACTATTTTGGACTTCGAACTGATATATCTTTAGCTTCGGTTCGGGTCGTTCGTCTTTAAACAAAAAAAATATATTGCGTAATTGTGACAATTTTGAAGAAAGCATTAAACCTCAATAATACTACTAATATTAACTATTTTTTTATTGTTTTTATATAGCCGTCTTGGAGTGGACGGATGGCTTGACCCCTATCTCGCATATAATAAACAAAAGTATCATTTTGTAATTGTTCGATTAACTTTCATATTTTGGAACTATTATCTGACTCAAGGATAGACAACTAGAACTGAAACTCGTTGTAGATATATATTTAGATACTCAAAATAAAACGCTACGAACTATAAACTAGAAGCAAAGAATTAATAAAATTTAAAATGCCAACATTACAAGAAAAAAAAAATAGTACAACAAATAAAGAAAAAGAAAGAAAGGAAAAAAAAAAGGAAAAGAAAGAAAAGAAGAAGCAAACTAGAAAAAGAAAATAACAAAAAAGGAGAACAAATCCCTGTAAGCTGTATAAGTTTCTTAAAATGAAAAGCAGGATAGCTTTTCAAAAAGAGAAAAGAAAGAAGCGGAGCACTCAGGGCTCGATCTCACGCGCTATGGGTGAAACGCTCGGCCTTTTGCCAGTGGCAACAAACAAGCATTGGTTAGCTGAAGTGTCACTCTACACATATATATATATCCTTTTCACTTAATATACACATAAATACACTAGGTTTTTGATCGAGGGGTGCGGGTGGCGTAGCAGTCCCTCCCTCCTTAGTAGATCCGCCCCTGCTTAAATAGTCAACCACCTTAAAAAAAATAAGACACATACTTGCTCAACCTCAAAATAAGTATTATCTTAGCAAAAATCACATCTATTAATAAAAATCAATAAGTACAATGTAGAGTTTATTATGCTACTCTTATTTATTAGATGTTTTATGAGAATTAAGCTTATGTCCCATATCGGTGGGCATAATTTGCTTATGTGAGTTTGATTAGCCTTGGGCTCTCCCACTTTAATAACTAGCTTTTGGTGTGTGAGTTAGGTCTAAGGTTGTTACAAATGGTTTGTTATGTCCCACATCGGTGGGCATAATGTGCCTATGTGGGTTTAAATTGTCACGCCTCGAACCATTTCCTGGACATAACACGACACTTGGTGCCTTGCTACGTGTGATCGAGCGAACCACATAACGTGTTGAATCAACATGGGACATGTACTGATGCTGAATATAAGTTAAATATCCATAATTTGAGTAAAACGTGGGACCTCATCATCATAAGTTTGAAAATATCACTATATCATAAATGCAAAAATAGTCTAAAAGTATAGTAACGTAGCCAACAAGGCTAACTCAACTGAATACCTAACATGACATAATTGAACTAGTCCATGAAACCTCTAAATGTGAGTCTGACTGCTAAATTATTTTGCTGAGACAAGGCCCCTGGCATACCTTGACTACATAACTAACATGAACATGAAATAATAGAAAATCGAACTGAAACTGAAATTGAAACTGTAAGCTGAAAATGAACATGAGCATCATATGACATGAATAAATTTATAACATGAGTAAAAACATTTTAAGTACATATATATATATACACACACACACACACGTATTTGAATCTTGTGGGAAAGTCGTAGTATAACCTACAGCATGGAATCACCACGTGGGTACGTGGAGTCTGGTACCTGCCCCGATCAGCCGAGTAGCCCCACACCTTGCCAAGGTACAAGACATAAGCATGACATGAAAGAATCCAATTCAATTTTCTGAAGGTGTCGTCCTAATCTAGGCGACCCTACGTTGGCATATGTAGTTTCAGGCTATCTGAGCCTTCTCGGTAAACCTATGATATTCCCAAAAACATGAACATAGACATAAGTGGCATCCGAGCCCACGGTTTGTATAACATAACTTGAAAGTATGACTTGTAGACATGATTCGTGAACATGCCTTGTAAACATGATTCATGAGTATAATATAGCATGAATATATGTATACTTTTATAACTTGTATGAAAACATGGAAATCATGTAGATTTTCATGACAATAAGCATATTAGTCCATATCTTGCATTTAAGAACCCATGGAATACAAAGTATGGGTGTTCATGGATTACGGACGGATTCCTAATAATCAAAATGGAATATCAAGAATACAATAACGAATTAATTAATATGAGTATGGTATGTCATGTTATATGTAACTTAGGTCATCATGAATTAGAATAGAAACCCTAGGTTTGTGAACTTTCGTATTTTCATGGATGAACATAGAGTGGGGAAGAACAATGATATTCCCACACGTGGATAGAAATCCTACATAACTTAATTGCTCTAAAAACTTGAGAAAAGTTTGAATCTTTGAAGAAGAATTCCAAAAGCTTGAATCTTGAACCTTGAGATGGGTTTTCTTGAAAACCCTAGGTTAGAAACAATAGATTTTCACTTAGAATCCATGTGTTGATGTTAGAAACACTTGAAATCACTTGAAAGAGGCTTACCTTGGTGTAGGAGGATGATGTGAAGAGAGAATGGTCGTTCTAAGGCTTGGGGATGTGAATAATGAAGTGAAAAAGCCAAAAAGCCAAGTTTTAAAGTAGCTGTCGGACCCGTTTTACGCCCATTTTGGCCTATTTTACGGCTCGTAAATCATACCGTGAAACCATAACAGTTTGCTCGATATTTTTGGCATTTCTACGGCTTGTTTTTACGGAGAGGCAAAACATTGTTTAGTAAATCGTACATAACTGTTTGTACATATGTCCGTTTGACCTCCATAATATACCCGTTGAAAGTTATTTCAAATATCTACAACTTTTATGAAGTAAGTTTTCCAAATTCCTTATAGATTTTCCCGAATACTCGCTTGAAGTGAGACCCTGTGCAAACTCACTTGAAAACAGGCTCTATAGAGTAGCTTCCGATCTTACTTTGTCCTAAGACTCTTCTTATGCCTTGATTAGGTTTCAAAACCCTTTATACACACCTCATATTTGTTCCATTATACCCTCATCTTGCGGGTCAACCTTAGCCTGAAGGTATGCGGTGTTACATAAATAGTCTTGGGCTCTCCCACCCTAATAACTAGCTTTTGGGAGATGAGCTAGGTCCAAGGTTGTTACAAATGGTATCAAAGTCACCCATCGCCCTTCGTGTCCGTTGTGCCTTTGGATGATGACGTCGGTATGACAGTGTTCGCCCGGGGCTAGTAATAACACACAGCCGTTGAGGACGACGGTTGCGGAGTGTGGTGGTTAGTTATGTCCCACATCGGTGGGAATATGCTTATGTGGGATTAAATAGCCTTGGGCTTTCCCACCTTAATAGCTAACTTTTGGGTGTGAGTTAGGTCCAAGGTTGTTACAAATATTAAAGAGGACTGCTTCCTCAATGCTAAAGGCATAGTTGGAAATACAATTGTCAATTTTTGTCTTGAATTTTTAGAGTGACAATTATTGTGGGACAATTTTTTTTCACTAAAGGTGACACTTATTTTGAGACGGAGGGGGTATATATTTCTCCTTTGCAATTTATATAGCGATGGTTGGACTTTGAGAACAAATTATTTTCTTCGTAATTATTTTATATGTCTTATAAATATTTTCAATTGTTGATTATTACTATTTATAGCGTTTTTTACCTAGTTTTTCAATTATGTAAACTTCGAGAATTGAGAATTCAATGTACGTGGGAGGAATTGTAAATGTGGAGAGACGATGGATCGAAAGGACTTTTTGTTGAGTTAAAGAGTTTTTTCTCTGTGTGTGAAGAGAAAAAAGGAAGAAACCGAAAGGAAAGAGGTTTATGTTAGGGGCAGTGTCGTAATTTTAGAAGAATTTATTATTTTTTGGTTTTTGGTTATACACTTCAACTCGACACATGTACGGCTCAATTAGTCAGGTAATTGGATTGAGAAGGATTTTTAAGAAAGAAAATAAGATCTCTTGGCCTTTTACAATTTGAATAGAAGAAAATGTCTTTATCAGATCTTTTTTTTTCTTTTTCAGATCTCTTATGTGAAAAAAATAAAGATTTTTTTTAAAAATGTTATAAAACTAAAAAGAGTTTGTAAAGGACCAAAAATCCATTTCTCCCTTTTTAAGGAGAAATTAACTTCAATAGTCTTCTGTCCAAAAAAAAAAAAAAGTAGACAGATATATAATAGTATGTATATACTTTTCTATCTCAATTACGTGAAAGTCAAATTGAGTTTTTTTACTAAAATTTTTTAATGTTTTTTTAAACATATTGAATTGTTAATTATTTTAATATAGTTGTATTTTCTTCGTACGTTTCAAATATGCAAATTTTATTAAAAAAACTTTTATCTGAATTCACGAATGATTTTAGAAAGTTTGATTCTCGAAATATGAACTATAACACATGGAATAGAATAGTAAGAGTATATAAGTATAATATAGTATATGTGTATTGGCTAACAACTGTAAATAATTTTTTTATTGAGGGATCAAATGTGTAACTTATGTACACAGAAAGTGTATTTTTTTTTTTTAACAATATTGATGTAATTTAACATGTTATAATAAGTTGATTATCATCTTGTTTAAATTATTAATTAAAATTTGTTGTAAGAAGTTACCAATAATGACCTTATAAATGAATCGTATTGCGTCAGTAAATTTTACATTATCTTATCATGACTTAAAACTCCTTTACTGCTGTTCTACTTTTCCCTGTTGAATTTTATTATGTGATATTATTTCATGGAACTCATTATTGATAGGAATAATTGTCGTTAATTTTGTAAAGATTGAATGTCCGTCTTTTATCAAAAATAACTTTTCTATCTGTCAAGATAGAGAAAAAGTCCGCATACGTTCTACTCTCTCCAAACTCCACTTGTAAGATTACATTGGGTATGTTGTCATTGAATGTCCGTCTATTTCAAACATGTCATGTCTCATTGTTAAATGTTTCTATAGCGTGAATTATTTAAATTTTTACCATCAAGATGTGTGTTTGTAATACAGTTGGAGTACTTTTACACGGTGTTTTAGGTTCGATTTTTAAGTAGAACTTTTTGATAAAAATATATATTACTTCCGTAGAAGTCTATTCAACGCGAATTTAGAGACTGATATCTGAATATCTTCACTTTATTTGTATCCAATATTGTCTATTTTTAGTTATTGGGTTAAAGGATGTTAATTGTCTATCTAATTGACTCGGGTATTAATAGAAGTTCGCATTTAGACATAATTCGTATATTTTTATTTTTATTTTAAAAAGGAAAGAGGTTTTAATATTAAAATTAAATATGAGCTTAATATTGTGTCTAGAGTTTGATGTTATTGGACAATTGTATCAAATATGGACAAGCAGAGAGTATTACTAATTGGCCAATTATTATATAACTCTAATAAAGTGATCTTGAATTTCCTAAAATAAGAGCCTGTTTGGATGGCTTATTTTAAGAACTTAAAAGTTTTTTTAGAACATAAAAAATAAGTTATAAATTTCAATTTATTACCCAACTTATTTTTTTGCTTATGTTGTTTCGCTTAAATAAACTAGTAAGTTTCAAATAATTATTTTTTTTTTAGCTTATTTTTAAGACAAAGTGACTTTAAGTCACCAAATTAAACACTCAAAAAAAGTTCGAAAAACAAATTTATAGCAACTTACAAGCCAATCCAAACGGGCTCTAAAACGAGATTTTCACAACTCACTGCCAAAAAATAAATAAATTATTATCATCTTTCAACTATAATTTATTAAACTATTACCAACATAATGATAACCTACCATTGGTTAAATAAGCTTTTTCATTTTCATTTAAACTTCTAAACAAAATGATAGTAGGATACTTTGGCATGAGATAAAAGAAATAAGTAAGGTAAATGCTTGCCGACAATCGTTTAATAAAGAAATTTATTAAACGATCGTCGGTAACTTTGTTGAGTTGGAGTTGTGCTTGTGTGACAAGGAAAAGGAAGTGGAAAAGGCAGTGAAGGAAAAGTTGATGTAAGAAAAAGGTTTTAATTTAAATCTTTTTTGTTATTTTTCCTTTTTGTTATATATTTGCTTCAGTACCTTTGAGTGGATTGGGGGTGGGCGGTGGTGGTGGTTTTCTTTGGGGGGGGGGGGTAACAGAAATTTTCGACACCTATCCCTGACAGCTATTTAGGCATCGACATGAATTTGAGAGCTCGTTAGGATATTATAAGTTAGGAATTTTAGCTTATGACTTTTGATTTATTTTTATTGTTTTGGCATAAAAATAAACGATTAAAAACACTTTTTTATTTTACCCAGACACTATAAAACTGCTTAAAATCTATTTTCACTTAACAACACACCTAAAATAAGCCAATCCAAACAGGCTATAAGTGGATTTTAAGTTAAAGTTTTGTTTGGGCAAGACCAGTAGCTCAAGAGGTGGTGGGCAAACAAACAGGACGTAGTACAATACAATACCCATAGATGTATCCCATTTTCTTATCTTGATTAGCCTCTGAACAGCTACAAGGTTCTCCATATTTTATGTCATCTTGTTTCTTTTAATGTCCTATGTCATCTAATGGCATAAACCCGAATGTTAACCTGTAGAATAGTCCTCTCGGATACTTTCTTCATATGTGCAGTGAGTTGCTGTTATGATCTTGTGCTCAGCAAATGGAGTTCATACCTATTTTTTCATTTGTACCTCTTTTAGATCAGATTTATATTTTTTAGTTTGCAGGTTGTGTTTCAACTCCAACAAAGACAGTCTGTTAAAGAAGCACTTAATGCAGTTGAAAATAGCAGATCAAATTGTAAGCCTTTCTTTTATCTGCCTTTCCGTGATCTCGATATTTACCTGTTACCAGTGGGTGTTACAGTTTGCCGCATTATACAACTACTTGAATTTCTAGACTTGGCTGATAATGCTATAAACACCATTGGCTTCTTAAAAGAAAACCTCTTGAATGAGCTTTGACCACGTTGACCACGTAGTTTAAATTATTATCTATGAAATTTATGATTTCTAAAGAAAGGTACAGCTGGAGAGCAAGAAGAAAGTAAAAAAGTACCAAACATCTGCGAAAATGTGATGTAGGCAACTATGGCCTATGTGTTGCTTGGGAAAGACATATTGTGAACGCTTACATTTTCACTGTTAATTTTTTGTCATCTTTCTTGATAGAGGCTCTTATATTTCCTCCAGCCTTGTGTTTCTTGAAACCGAAAAAGGTCAGAGTGGCTGAGGCAGGGTGAAAGATGATCTACTGAAGCTTGAAGAAAAAAGATATCTGATACAGAAGCTTTGAAATATTCCTTACACTCAAAAGTGGATACTTATTATCTATTAGATATTTGGTAAAATTTTGTCTCTCAATGCATGAAAGTAGTATCAAGTGTTATTGTTGTGTACATTTAATCAGTGTGACAATACACTTGAAATGAGTATGGGAATATTTTCTTGTATAGCTGTGCATACAACACAAACAATGAGTAGCACAGTCGCCCGAGTGCACACGGGCACCACCCATCTACTCTTATAGAATAAAAAGTTGTTTTCAAGCTCTTCGCAAGCAAGTCCACTACTTTATTCTGCTCCCAATAACTATGCCTGAGCAGTGGTCCTCCTAGGCCCCAGCCAATCTATCAATGACCTGTATTCAAGTAAAATGGATTAATAAGCAATGTGATCTCACTACTAAGGATCTATCCTTAACTTCAGGTCTCCGATGCGATCCCTATGTATGGAAAACATCCTAATAGGAAGCGTTGCGCCCTTTAATAATCTTATGAGGTGAATCCGGATTAGTTGCGAGCCCGACGCGAGTACAGGATACCGGATGATAAACAAAAAAGAAGGAAAAAAAAAAGTGTGTGATCTTTATGAATGCATAGTAGCCTGTCTATATAGCTACTATGCAATAAAGGGCAGCCCCGTGCACAACGCATCCCGCGTTAGCATGGTCCGAGAAAGGGCCACACACCAAGGGATGTGATCTAGACAACCTATCTTAATGCAAGCATTAGTGGCAATTTCCATGGCTTGAACCCTTGCTCAACCGCACACCATAAAATAAAAGAAACCCTCAAAAGTTTTGTTTCTTCACCCCAGGAAAAGTTAGGAAACTTGAATAATTAGCTTCTGTATTTCCCCCAGCCAAGTGCAATTTTCTTTCCACAATGTCAAAATTCATGCTCCGTCACAGTTCTACACACCTAAAAAATTTCAGAAGGTTTCTCATAGATATGCTGTGACAACTCGCGCATAAGCATAGTGCATACCGTTGGCAGCATGATCATTTGGAGCATTGTCACTGTGCTCTAATCCAAGGTACTGATCCCAAGCACCATACACATCTCTTCTCTAGAAACCAATTAGAAAATTAGGATACCCAAACACATATGAGGAGAACTATGCATCGACAAAGATGGAAAGGAAGCACCACATACGTCAAAAAGGTTGTAAACAATATCCGAGTCCTGGAGGTACTGGGGACGGCCCAGGGATACAAATGCAAATTTCCACTGCAAAGCAAAAGTACCACATGTCAGAGACTCTGGAGAGCACAATTATAAACTTTACCCAAAAAATGACTCATAAATTTTCAAGATGACAATTCCCAGTAAAATATGACAAATGCAAAGGCAGGACGACCAAACACCTTGGAAAACTCCTCATCGGAAACCTGCAATTTTTCCTGAATGCGAGCTTTAACTTCAGTCCCTGTCTCACCCTCATGAATAACCAGGAAAAAGGGCTCACCAAAGTTCTGTACTTGCTGAACTCAAGAAAAAGGAATTAAAAAAGGAAGAGAGAGGAACCAAAAACAAACAATTCGAGGAAGAACCTACCCAGAAATAAACAATTATTGCAACAATAATTTAACACATGTACTTACTGCTTGATTTTGAGCTGTGTCCGTCATAAAATGATAAACATGAATTAAGCGACTATGAGGATCCAGGTTTTTCTCCTCTTCAGGAATCTGTAATGCAAAAAGTGTGTCAGTAATGCAACGTCAATAAAATCTATGCTACGACTACTACAAGTTTATACTCAAATCGGGGTGGCAAATAGAACAAAGAGATTTTAATGATTGGGAGGTAGAGGATTTCGGTCAATTACCTCCGCAGTTAAAATCAGTCTCAATTGAGCAAAGTAAGGTGGATTCACTGATCTGAGAAGTTAGTGGCGATAAAAAAAAAAAAGTTCAGTTAAAAATTGTAATAACATGTTGATAAAGAAGTTAGTTCACTGGGGTGCTAATTGGCCTTGGAAGATGATTTGGAAGACAAATGTTCAAGGTAAGGTAGCATGCTTTGGGTGGACAGAAGCTTGGGAGGCTTGTTTGACTCGAGAAAGCTTGCAGAAAAGAGGCTTCACTTTATGTAACATATAAAGGAAGATCCAGGATTGTAATTTGATGGGTCAATCTTTAGTTTCTTACAACTGAGCCCATTGCACTTTTGAAATTATAGGTTCAAAATCTAATACTCTCTCTGTCCCAGTTTATGTGGCACATTTTCCTTTTAAGTCTGTCCCAAAAAGAATGTCACCTTTCTGTAATTAGAAACAACTTTAAAATTCCCCTTTTACCCTTAACAAAGAATTTTATAGTCACACAAATGTCTAAGGTTTGTTTCGGACCACATTGAAAAAGTCTTTCTTTCTTAAACACTGTGCCTTGTCAAACAGTGCCACATAAATTGGGACGGAGGGAGTATTTGTTAACATTTTTAGTAATTTTTCATATTATTTTGCATATATATATATATATATATATATATATATATATATATATATATATATATATGTATACACACCGTTTCAAAAACATTGGGTTCAGATGAACCCAGTACTTGTGCCCTGCATCCTCCACAGGTAATAGATGTTATCCGTGTGAAGAAGACCAGGAAACAGTGAATCATCTTTTCTTCCATAGTAGTGTGTCTAGACAATGCTGGGAATTATTTTTGAACATCTGTAGCATTTCTTGTGTGATGCCTCAGCGAATACAAGGTTTATCGGAAGATAGGCAAGCTCAAAGGTACCTAGAAGGCTGAAGCAGATATGGAGAACCATTGTATTGTCCATCGTATGGACTTTATGGCTATAGAAGAACAATGCTTTCTTCGATGGGCATAGAAACCACATATCTAGAATCAATTTTGTCTCCATAATCTGTATTACTGGCGTAAAAGTAGTCCCTTAGTGAATCTGAATCAGTATATGGACATTCTGGATTTGTTGGAAGGGAAAGGATAGTAGGTGGTTCCATGGTTCTTTAGATTCCACCATCTTGGTACTTTATTGATAAACTTTTATCTTATAAAAGAAAACACATTGATTGTAGATAATAAAACATACTAATGGCATATCAACAACATCATAACAGTATGACGGATGTAAACAAAGAGAAGTAAAGAAGATACCAAATATTCAAATGACCAAACATTAAATATGTCATGTCTCAATGCAATATGCTAGATGGACAAGCAGGGAAAGACAGCAACAATCACGAAGATGGAAGCTCGAAATGAATAAAGAAAAATCAGTGAAATGAGTGACATTCATAAAGATCCATTGCCCAAAAGTAAAATCCTACCCTGCTCTTGTGAATAAACTAAGGAAGCAAACATCAGATATCAAAACGTACCTCCTCTGCACGTAGCGTCCAGTATTGATCACTAATGTTCTCAATCCTTTCATTAAGGGGAAAAATCTGCAGTAAAATATGGATGCAAGGTTACAAATGCTACCAAGGAGCAAACTGGAAAACACAGTTATATCATGTCCTTTCATGAATTTCTTACCCTCCTTCGACAAAACATATATCCACAATTTAATGACACACAAACACATGTATAGCTACATTATTGTTCAATAGCATACACAAATAAAGACACATGTATAATATTCTTCTTTTCTTTAATCTAACATTTGTTGGTTATCCTCCACTGCCTTCAGCACCATATAAGTGTCCATTAGGGGAAAAAAAAAAAAAGAAATAAGTGAAAGAGATTAAATTTACAACCACTGGGCTGATCGAGTACAGAGAAGCAAGAAGCATCTCAGCAGACCCAAACCACAGTGTAAAGGAAGTTATACGACATCATAGTACCTTATATATCTTGTGGTAAAAAACTTCCAGCAATCTTAGTTCAGCATCCGGCCTTGACAATTCAACCTGCACCATAACAACAAGAGATAAGATGAGTGATTCTCTTTCTAGAGAAGAGAAAAGGTCAGTTTTTTCCCATCTCTCCTAGTTCCTGCGACATATTTTATAGACTTTTTACTTATTTGTAGAGAGGGGGAGAGAGTTCAAAGAAATCCAGTTCTAAAGCACAAGAAAACACCAAAGTACCTTCGTTTTCAGGTCATTAAGAACATCTCCTACAGTACTTTGTTTTGGCAATGTGATAAAATGGATAGTCACCTGAAAATGGTAAGTCCCAAGATTATATTTATATTACAGAGAGGTGAGAAAGAAATGCGTCATCAAATCATAAAGAACGCCTTTCAGCACTCACTTCATCTTCGCCAGCACGATAAAAAGTAACTTTGAGAGTTTTTATTCCCTGCAGCAAAGTGAATACACACAATAATCACATTTTTTAAACAAATTTGAGGTCAACTTCGCACCACAATCACAGCAGACTATATTCAGCACATATATTTTCAAAACTACACCGAGAAAAGCTACTGTAAGCAAAAAATATGCAAAACAGAGTGGAACTGTAAAAACAAAATAAATACACACAAAAAATCGCATTTTTATGAGAAATTTTAGGTCAACTTCACACAGAATCACAGCGGACTACATTCAACACATGTATTTTCACAACTACACCGAGACAAGCTACTGTAAGCAAAAAATATGCAAAACAGAGTGGAACTGTAAAAAACAAAATAAATACACACAAAAAATCGCATTTTTATGAGAAATTTTAGGTCAACTTCACACAGAATCACAGCGGACTACATTCAACACATGTATTTTCACAACTACACCGAGACAAGCTACTGTAAGCAAAAAATATGCAAAACAGAGTGGAACTGTAAAAAACAAAATAAATACACACAAAAAATCGCATTTTTATGAGAAATTTTAGGTCAACTTCACACAGAATCACAGCGGACTACATTCAACACATGTATTTTCACAACTACACCGAGACAAGCTACTGTAAGCAAAAAATATGCAAAACAGAGTGAAACTGTAAAAACAAAGTGAATACACACAAAAAATCGCATTTTATAAGAAATTTTAGGTCAACTTCACACCGCAATCACAGCAGACTATATTCACCACATTTATTTTCAAAACTACACCGAGAAAAACTACTGCAAGCAACAAATACACAAACTGAGTGAAACTGTAAAAAACGAAGTGATAAACACAACAATCGCATTTTTAAGAGAAATTTTAGGTCAACTTCACACCGAAATCACATCAGAACATATATTTTCAAAACTACACCGAGGAAAAAGCTGCTGTAAACAAAAAAATACACAAAGCAGAGTAAAACTGTAAAAGCAAATGAAATAACAGAGTAAAAATAAGAGAGAGATGAAGATGAGGAATATTTACATCCATCGGTGGAGGAGTGATGAGAGACATCGCCGGAGAATAGTGACCGTACGATCGTTGGAGTAGTGCTTGTGTGACAAGGAAAAGGGAGTGAAGGAAAAGGTTTCCAGGCGTTTTCTTGTTTTGTTTTTCCTTTTTGTTATATTTGCTTCAGTATTTTCGCCTCCACTCCCAGACAGCTATTTAGGCTGCGTTTGGACATGAATTGAAATCAAGTCCATTTTAATTTGAAGTTTTGTTTGGGCATATAATTATAATTTTTTAAGTTGTATTTTTTGTGATAAATATGAAAACATCATAAATTGTGAAAGCTATTGAAAAAAAATTCAATTCTAATAAAATCTTATTAAATGAGTAAGTCATATTTCATGATAAAGTTAATACGCTACCAGAACGTCATTCTAAAGAAGTACAATATATGTTGATAGTAAAAGTAAAATTGAACTTGAGTTGTAGTGTAACCACTATTTAAATATAATCCTTTTACATAGCATTTAACAATCTCTTCACGTCGAAAGATGCATTTGGACCAACAAGACGAACCAACATTGTTATTTTAAGGGGCAGAGCCACATATAGCTAAAAGGGTTCATCGGCGGAAAATTATACTGTTTATACATGGTTAAAATTAAGTTTTATGTATAGATGATAGATGTTGAAACTCCTTGGGCTTCTTCGTGTGTTTAGTTTTTTATATTTTGAACCCCGTTATCGCAAATCCGGCTTTACCCCTGGTTATTTTGAGTCAAGTTTTACATTTTAAATATATCTACCAACTGACGAATTTTTTTTTTTTTACAACATATAAATTATGGGTCAAGTTTTACATTTAAAAATATTTAAAATCACAATTTGAAATCTCAAATCTTACTTTTTGGAGAATTTGAGATTTGAAATCATGATATGATATGAAGTTAAAGATCAAATTTTATGCAAATTTCATTAAGCAAAAATGCTGATTTGAAATCAAAATATGAAATCAGACTCGAAATCACGTGGTCAAAAACCTACTTAGCAGTTCTTTTTTCTGTTTTTTAATAATTTATAAACTTAAATCAGCTTTTAAAAAATTGTTTTTGAGCAAGTTAAGAATTTATGAGAAAACATTAAATTATGACTGTTTTGTACATTAAGTTATATTTGTACAACTTTTTAAAATAGGGATAAAGTCCAAACAGTATCATATAAAGAGATATTTGGATAAACCATCCGCAGAAAAATTAGCCCAACTCATCTAAATTTGAACGGATTAATGACAAACACATTTGTTATCCTAGTCCATGCTGACCTGCCTACTTCACTAATGTCGTAGACGACCGCTTCGTACGAACCAAACTAATCGTACCTTCGCCCTTCGATGGCTCTGCGAAACACTAGTTGGCTCACAAAACTCGTCGTCGATCCCTTAAGAAACAAATACTCACCCCTAATTTTTTCTCCCTCCGTTCACTTTTTCTTGTCCATAACAGATTTTGCATGGCCCTTAAAATTTAATAAATGAATTACATACTTTACCATATTTATCATATTAATTAGTGTGCAGTTTCATTTGAAAATGAGTAGTTAATATTAAGGGTAAAACAAGAAATAAATATTGTTTTTCTCTTGATATGCTAATGTGGATAATTAAAAGTGAAAATTTAATTTTAATTTACAAGTAACAATGAGCTGTTGATAAAAACCAACCTAGGAAACTCTAAAAAAGTTGAAGAACAAGGAAAAATCAAAACAAAAAAAAAATAAAAAATGGATAAAGATTGGAAATGGGAGAAGGATAGATGGATAAATACTTGACCTTTAGCATGGATCCTATGAACAAGGTTGGCTATATGAAACCCAACCCCTTTCAATTGGAATCAAAATCCTAAAAACCTAAGCAATTTGAATTTCAAGAATTGACCCAATTTGAATCCACAAATGAGCGGTCCTGGGCAAATTCAATGGAAAGTAATTCAAGGCACAACTAAGAAATCACATTTAGTTAATTAAGCCAAACAATCTATATTAACTAAAATCTACTTAACAATCTAATTCACTCAATTCATCAATATTCAAGCTAAAGAAATGAAAATGAGACAAGTCCCCTATTTATAGTCTAGGGCTTTACAATAAAGGCTCAAAAGTGGCTCTTTGCAAAATTGTCCCCAACCATCTAGATGACTAAAAAATTACAAATGTGGCCTCCAATTGTACTATTGACCTTGAATTGCATTTTTGGTCGAGATTTGCATGAAACGCCCACAGTTTGCAAAAATGTCTCTCTTGCACTTTTATCCACTTTGAGATGTCTTCTCCAAATCTTCCCAAGCTACCTTCTAAACGTTGTAGACTCTTGAGATCTTCTCTTCTAGTTCCTCAAATGCTTCCTTCTTCATGAATAGAGCTTGAAGGTCTTGGAGCTCCTTCGATTGGCTCCTAGTGAATGGCCGTAAACTAGGTGGGATCATATCATCCTCCCCTTCTTGGAGAAGATTCGTCCTCGAATCTAAAGGATCACCTACAACACAAGAAGTAAGATCACTTACATTGTGAACATTATACTCACTTGGTAAGTCAATCTTGTAGGCATTATCATTGATCTTCTCAAGGATTTTGAAGGGACCGTCTCCTCTTGGACTCAACTTGCCCTTCCTCAATTGAGGAAATCTTTCCTTTCGAAAATGGATCCAAACCCAATCATTGGGTTGGAATTCTATCTTCTTCCTCCCACGGTTTTGCCTCTTTGCTACCTTGGTGTTGATCTTGTCAATGTTCTCCTTTACCTTAGCATGGATTTTCAACATTTCGGCCGCCCTTTGTTTTGCATCTATACTCACAACAACATCACTAGACAAGAGGGTTAAGGTGCTCGGTGTCCACTTTCAAAAAACCAAAATAGCTAAACCGAAATTTGATAAAATCAAACCCAAGAACCGAACGCCCACCCCTAATACGGGGTAAGGTTGAAGTAGTTCTCGTGGCGAACAAGATGAGGGAAGCGAGACTGAGATGATTCGAGCATGTGAAGAGAAGGTGTGTGTATGGGCGGAGCCAGGATTTGAAGCTTATGAGTTCTGGATTTTAATTTTTTAAAGTTACTGGGTTTTAAATTAATAATTTATACATATTTGATAAAAAGTTTAATACAAATATATGATTCGGATGAAAGCTACCGGGTTCGTCCGAACCCATGCACGAAGGGCTAGCTCCGTCCCTGGGTGTGTGGATGCGGCAATTAGGAGGTGTGAGAATTTGGCTATTATGAGAGTTAGGAGAGGTTGGGTAGGCCGAAGGAACTGAGGAAAGGTAATTAGACAGGACATGACACAACCTGAGCTTACTAAATACATGACCCTAAATAGGAGGCGTGTAGATCGAGGATTAGACCAGAAGATTTACTAGTTTATTATTATTAATTAGTACACCTCTTAATTTTTAGAAGCAATTAAATTCCTTAATTCATGTTTCGAGTCTAAAACCTCAATTATTTTAGACCTGATGGAGTAGATTTTAAAAGAAAGGAAAGAGGTTTATGTATTGAAGTTAATAATTTGTCTAGAGTTTGTTTAAACGCTTGATGTTTTGGACAATTATATGGAGAATGGACAAGCAGAGAGTATTATTAATTGGCCAATTATTATAACTCTAATAAAGTGACCTTGAATTTTTCTACCTTAAATAAAACGTGATGTTCACATCTCACCACAAAAAAGTTATAATCAACTTTCAACTATAATTTATTATACTATTACCAACATAATGACAAACTACCCTTGGTTAAACAAGCTTTTTCATTTTCATTTAAACTTCTAAAAAAAAATGGTAGTGTGATACTTGGGCATGAGATAAAAGACTTGGGACTAATAGTAAGAGAAATGCTTGCCGCAGATCCCACTGCTCATAAAGGCTTGTCTAAGTACTTTCAACAGATTGTTTACAACTGATATTGTATTAACCTTTTTTTTTTTTTTTTTTTTGGGTAGTATATATCAATATATGCATCATAACAAAACAAGGGGTCACTGTGGACCAAATACCAATAGTTCATACGAAGCAGTTATAAACTCAAGTAGTAGGATTATCCGATAACTGCCTCACAAAAGTGGTGCTAATTTGTTTGCTTCAGCTAATAAAGCTTCCATAGCAGACACTGGAGGAACTAGCATATACACAAAATGATCAAATAAGTTGTTTTCAAGCTCTTCCTTCGCAAGCAAGTCCGCTACCCCATTCTGCTCCCGATAACTATGCCCGAGCGATGGTACTCCTAGCCTATCTATCAGTGACCTGCATTCAAGTAAAATGGATGATGAATAAGTAATGCGATCTTACTCCCACAAGTCCATCATTAACCAAAAGTCTCGGATTCGAGTCTTGGGTATGGAAAACACCCGAGATAGAAAGCGTTTTCCCATTTAATGAGTCTTATGCGACACGAATCCGTATTAGTTGGGACCCGATGCAAGTATCGGACACCGGATGAGGAGAAAAAAAGTGGTGTGATCTTTATGAATTGCATAGTAGCCTGCCTGTATAGCTACTATGCAATAACAGTGAATTCAGTTAATTAGTAACTGTTTAGTGGAGAAATGAATATCTCTACATTGGTGATGCATAGATCCTTACTTAAAACTTTCAGCAATCAATGACTTTTAGGCATGACAATATAAGCTTCAACTGTGACTTTATCATCCACAAGATAACCTCTTCCGGGATCATTTAGTTCAGTAAGAGGCATGAATGATGTGCAGCCCCAGTCAGCCTCACTTGCATTAAACTGATGTTTAGTATCTGCCATAGTGATCATAACATTAAACAAAACAGTCAGCACTTCTGCTAATCAGATCACAGTACTCTTGACAAAAATTCAGAGCCTCAAAAGGAAGAAACGTGACAGAGAAAGGTCACTAGCTCATCAAGAAAAGAATTCAGGATATACTAAAGAGAAGATAATAGCAGAAATGCAAGAGTTGCCTCTTACAGAGAAGCCTATACATAAAAAGTAACAGTAACACAGAAGCTTGCTATTCTAGTGAAGGACTATAGATAATAGCTGCTTAGACTAGTAAGCCAAGACAAAATGACTCCTTGAGATAACATGGAAAATTCTACACGATGTAACTGTGGCCACAGAGCTGATAATTACAACTGGAAAGCTTTTGCCATTTGAAAAAAATGAACTCCTAAGAAAATAGAGAAAATAACATAAATGGATAAATCATCCCTTATGGAACTTATGTTTGAAGGTATGTCTAAAATCACCCTTTAGATATATCCTGAGCATATCCGTACCGCCAGGACAAAGAAGAAAACAACCTTAATTTTGCCGCACAAACTAGTTATATCAGCATATCCATAGTGGGTAGCTTCAGGTCCTAAAAAGCCGACACAGCTCTTACGATAATTCAGGCCGACCACTGCAGCAAACAGAAACCTTGGAGAACAAACTATCCCCCCTGCTACTTGTGGAGCATTTGTGTTCTTTTTCATTAACTACTCAAGTTTTACTTCATGAATGTCTATAAGGATATTCAACTCTTTACTGATTTGTGTTGCTCTTCCTTTCAGAGTTTTAACAAGTGCAACAGCACGTGATCATAGTAGAGCTGTCTTCTCCATTTGCTAGAAATGAGGGCATTATGTTAATTCGAGTACGTGGAATATAATTCCTGATGGATTAATGAGTAGAAAGCTGAGCATTAATTCTGTCTCTATGGCATTTCACAGCTTCACAATGGCTCCTAGGTGCACACTGAGATTTCCAGTTAAAGTAAACTAACGGTGTCATGATTTAACTTAAAGACAAATTCACTTTGATAAAGTTAAGGACTAAATATGCTCAGTGGTACATTTAAAGGGCAATATTAGATATACACCCGAACACAAGGGACCATCATTTCTCAAAGGAAAAAATATATATTTATAAGTACATTAGAAGATATTGTCTACAAAAACCCTACATATGATTGGTACCGTGCCTTCGATGGGTTAAAAAATGATTTTGAACATTTAAGGATTAGCCTCTTATTCTTCGTAAGCTTTTGGTGCACCCATAATGTTCTTGTGTATAGAAGATTGACTTGACATTTGTAGGAACATACTATTTTGTAGGTTCTCTACTTATTGGTATACGTCCTGTGAACGTGAGTCTTCCCCACATTAATAAAATTATTTAAATTATCAGGAAAAAATGACTAGTACAGTAGGTCTTGATCAACACCCACACAGTAGCAGAAAAGATTCATTTAATGAACATATATTTCCAGAATCAATTAGATATGCCAGCATTAAAGAGGCCTTTAGAAATACTACAGGTGAAGAAACTAATGATAAAGGTGAAACCATAAGTCTTTCAGCAAAACAAACAAAAGAAACTCATGGGGAATTAGCATCACCATATTGAAGCATGTTGGCAGAATCACAGAGCAATGACATATTTCATGAACCCGCATCATTGTTGTACCTTTTTTAATAAAAGCAGCACTGAGAGGGTGCTGAAGTAATTATAGGAGAGTAAAAAGCAAAAGACAGATTCCTTCCAATCTGAAAGGGATTCTAAGAGGCAAGTATGGACTCTGCATCATTTACAAATTCCTCCTTAAATGAGTTGGCTTTGCTGCCAGTGTTGGAGTACTACTTGAAATTAACAGCCAAATGAAACCTAAATCACATGAGTGTCCAAACTATTATACATGGCTGGAAGTTCACTTATTAATTCCTTAAGGGTGAAATGAAAAATCAAAGCACGCACAGAATACTACCTGAAATAAGTTATCCAGAAAAGTTTAAAGTTTGATGACTACTCTCCACAGCTGACAATGAGGAAATCAGAAGATCTAATACAACAAAGCCTAATTCAAACGGCTTAAAATATGCAGTTGTTAGATAACCAATAGATTTTCCCTCATCTTCAACTCAAGCACAAAATTCGTATCTTTTAGACAAATAATCAGAACTCTGACCTTTTTTCTCTGGGAGCTTGTTACGAATTTGATTGAGAACAACTAAGCTAAATTGAGCATATATACTCCAACCGTCAGGCAATCTTGCAGAATCTGCCACACCTAAGTACACTGATAAATGGTCCGTACTGTTCCCTTTTGGGAATAATAATATCCTCCTGCCAGACACAATGCACCATATTACAACATTAACATCATATCCCCATTAAATTTGTCGCAGTACACTAAAAATGGGATGTTGAAAAAAATTACCATTTATATCCTCCAACATAAAAAGCATCAGAGTACAACTTCTTCACCTTCAACCTTGAAAAATTGTTGATAGTCCATGTAAAGCAGAGTGACACTGGATCATCCACCGTGCGTGCCGTGTCCACTGGTGCAACTGCCAAAAAATAAAGCATGCAATTATTTTGAAAGACAGAGAAATAATACGATATCAGTCAAACAATCAAAAGCATCAATCCCAAACTTGTTGGGGTAGGTTATATGAATCCTCTTCATATTTGGCTCAATTCAGGTCGATTTCATTCTAATACACATACTAGAATTCAATCAATGTAAAGATGAGCAGCCATTCACATATATTCCACAAGTGGTTTAAGAAAAGTGATGTCAAATAATAAATAAGACGTCTATACATCCAGTGTTATTCTATATAAGTGTGCGTGTAAAAGTAGGTGAGATACCTTCGATCGTCTGAGGTACCTTAGTAGGAAAATCGGAAGTAGGAACAATAATTTTGTGCTCTTCTGGCTGCCAAAAACAAAGCAAAGTATGAAAATTCGATCCAACAAAGCTGGACAATTTTGATTAATCTTTCACATTTAGAGAGAGATATTAGGTAAAGCATACACCTCAGTAGCATCAAATTATTAAACTCAGCACATATTCATCCAAAATATCAATAAACTCCACCAAGCAAAGCAGCTTTGAACAAAAAACACGCAAAACAGAATCAAACTGTACAGAAAGTGAATTCTTGGAGCAATAGAACGGATTAAATTCAGCAACAATAAATCCACCAAAAAAAACACAAAATATTGCAAAAGCCCACCAAATAAAAAAAAAAAAAAAAAAAAAAAAAAAAAACAAGAAGTGATTTCCAACGGGTACTTTTTAAATTACGATGACTAGTTGTTGGGGATGTCTTATAAACTCCCCAGCCAGTTCCCTTTCTTCCCCATTATACCAATCTAACTCCACTTCTGTTACTCTCCTCCTATAAAGTGTGCCGCACATACCTGGCGATTGTGCACGTACTTCAAGAATGAAGGAACCACAGGAAAGCAATATTTTTTTTTTTTGCCCAATTGATTTCGAAGAGATTTCTGAAAGCAAATAATATCCCCATCTTCTAGCTGCAAAGCCGGCATAGTGCATAAAAATATCTATTGCTAAAAGATCCAACAGAAGAAACAAAAAGACAACTATTGAAAGAAATCAACTACACAAGCAAATGCATATAAACCACAAAGTGGCTACTGGCAATTGATTCCATGTACCTGACAGCCACGAAAAGTCAGATTCCTGTTAATGTGTTCACACATCACATTTGGTTCAAATCTTATTTCCTGCGAATAACAAAACCTGAAAATTACACATCATATGTTTTGAGTTAAAAACCTGGCACAAGAGAAGAAGAAACATTAACCTCAAAAAGTTCAATTTCTTCATCAGGCGAAAAGCCAGCCAACTCATTTAGCTTTGCTAATATCTCCAGCGGCTTGCCACTTCCTTTGACAAAAAGCCGTCCAACATACCTGACAACAAAAAGGAAATTAAAGAGAGTCTAAAAAAACCTCATCCACAGCATGGCTTCTCATATACACAACCCCAAGCAGTTGGACTTTAACAGCACTTCAAGTTCAAATCATTAAAATTTCAGATTAACCCTTTTTAATAAGATGTCCTTATCAAGTCTAAAAGAATTCGCAAAAAAATGAATAAAGGTAGTCTTCGTATTTTTTCCCTTTTCGGGTGTATACTCATGCTAAATACGGTGTCACATTCGAATTTTTGCAATATTTTTGACCTCTAGATTGAGTAAAAGTCAAAGCACCATCCCATGTACTCGTGTTTTCTCAAAATAAAGGAGCAGATCCCAAATTCAAACATGAAAATCACTACTTCAGTGAAAGTATTCCAGCTATGGAGCAGCAAAATGTGATACCTTATCTTCTCTTTCAGAGGGTCATAAAGTTTGAAAAATAGAAGGATTTCTTCTTTGATCGTCTTCCCTGGTGGATATAAAGGTCGCAAGTCCTGCAAGATACACAAAATAAAAAAAAAATGCAAAAGTAAACATGTAGAATAAGGCCTTACAGAGAAAACATGCAACAAGTCAATCACCGAAAAGGAAGACAAGTATGCAAGTGATGCATTACCAGGCATAATTCTACTTCCAGAAAAAGTTTTAGCTCAGCATTATTCCATTTATTTGAAACCTCTCTCAGTTCACCAACCTGAAAGCACGTCATGCAAGATCATTAACACCGAGTTAATCAAGCACTCCAATGCTTTAACAGATTGTAGAAGCCATGCATTACAAAAAAAAAAAATTGCAAGACAAAAATGATCACATTACCAGCCACAATTGTCACACTTCAAGAAAATCGGGCCTGAGGGGTCCCAAAACCTCGAAAAAACATGTCTGGAGAGTGGGGCGGAGGGAGTTGTTGAGGGTGGGGGGAAAGACAGACTTGTGGACCAGCAATGGATGAACAAACATGATCAGAAAATTGATTCTATTCACTAGCAATTGAAGACATCTATTTTCTAAGCAAGACCAAATTGGTGGATGTCAAGCACATAATCAACATTTCAGGAAAGTTAAGATTGCATAACTACTTCATTTCTTAGTGGATTAGAGACAGCACAACTTATTTTGGTAATGGTGGTGTCCAGGACAATTTGCGCAAACCTCGACTATTCCACCAAGTATCTGCTATCCCCCACCAAAGACAAATATCGGGTTGAGTCCATAAAACTCGTCGAAGATATAATTAATAAGAAAAAAGTACACTCTCTTTAACAATTTAAGCTTTCAGATGAGATGGTCGCATACTTCACATGGTATCAAAGCAAGCAAATGTCCTGGGTTCAAATCTCACTACCAACCTTTATCAAAAAGAATTTCCACGTGTTTGGCTCATCAACAGGAACCAGCCCGCACGTGAAGGCGTGTTGAAATTAATTAATTAAATAAAAGTATCTCTCTAAAACAACTTATTTAGATGAGATGGTCACATACTTCAACAACTGTATTACTTTCTTTATTCTTGCAAACATACAAATTGACTATCCTCACCTATAGCCTCTACTTTTGATAGGACAGATTAAGCACATCAAGTACAAGAACTAATGAATCAAACTGTCCCATATAGCTGAAGAAGAAATAGAATAAATCGCTAGAAGGGCTTAGATCATACAAGGAATGACTGGTAATGGAGGATGGCTTCACATCACTACAAGAACATCATGCTAAGATCATTCTTTCCTTTCATGTGATGAAAGAGCCAAAGAGAACAATTGCATGTGGAACACCAAACAAGAAATATACAAAGAATATCACCAGTAAAGCTGCAGTTATAACTCAGACGAAGAGCAAACTGCAGAAAGATAGGCTTGTCAGACAGAACTTACAGATTGAATTTCCTCTTGAGCTGTCAACGCATGATTAGGCCGATACGTGTGGTTCTGGCGTTTTCCCCATAGCCAGTAACGTTGAAATTGCACCGGTATACCAAATGCCTTAGCAACTTCCTCCTGGAAACAGATGTAACATACTACTATCAGAAACGTCATACTTAAGTCTTACAGTGATTGATCAATGACATGTGTTTATCTTATCTGCTGAGAGAGCCCAAATAATTTTGTGAACCCTCAACCCTTAACCAATAGAACTCCGTGTTCTCAATTTTTATGATAGTTTATAGTCTCCTCGTATTTTACCTGCATTAGCACTCAGAATTCGAAGTTTTTATCTTTTAAATCAATATAATACAAATGTGCAGAAAGTTTACATTCCATATTTCAAGTTGTAGAGGCAGAAAATTTCACATGACGCCTCTTTATTAAACAAGGGAAACCTGACTTCATTCTCATGCAGTACATACAATTACTCGTCATGTTTGGTAAGAGCAAGATGGCAATAACTTTTAAAATTTATGAGAAAAAAGAAATGCAATAGAATGATAAATGTACCTTGAATTGAATAAATGGCATATGTTTCTGAATACGAAATGTACGCACTTTATCATGATTCACAAGATCAAAATAAATCTCCTTTCCAATTTGTTCACCGAGGTCTTCATCACGAGCTACCTGAAAATGAAATGACTAAATTCAGTTAAAATGTTTTCTAAATATAAAGATGTAAGAAATAAATGATTGAGACTAAAAAGCTGAAAGAAACCTTGATGATTCTGTAGAGACGAGCCTCTTCTTTCTCCTTTCTCTTTTTTTCCGTTTGTTCTTGCTCTTTCTTCAGTCTTATCTGAAATTTGAGGTGGATAAAAGCTTATTATGGCTGAACCAATAGCGTGAGAAACTTTATCAACATTATTGAGTAGAAAATCCTCAGATGTAACCACAATATATAGCATATAATTTACGTTATATATATATATATATATATATATATATTAAGATGAACGGTGAATTGTTGCCAATATATAGACTACTAGAATTTATCGAATTCCAAAAAATATGAAAATTGTAGAAACAAAGTGCCACACAGCAACACAGCTACGATCTGACATTATTTCGACAATTGGAAATACTACATTAGTCGATAGATTGTCTTAGATGCTCCATGACACTGTGAATGTTGGATGTTGGTTTTTTATCGATCGTTAATTTGACTTCCACTACTTAAATTATGTTTATATAAGATGACGGTTATTTATGTAATTTGCACAAGTCTTGTTAATTGATCCAGTTCGCTAGGCAGGGTAGGTGCTCTTTAAGTGCCAGTCACGGCCTTTCAGAATTGCATTAATCAATGTTTGCAACCATTAATTATGTGACATTCACACAGCAACACGGCTAACAAATTCCTCCAGTTCACATTTTAAAGAAATTTTAGGTCAATTTCACACCACAATCACAGCAGACTGAATTGAGCAGCTATAAATCCAAAAAATTAATATTTTGAAAACTACACCAAACACAGCTACTTTGAACAAAACAAAAAATATGCAAAACTGTAGAAACAAAGTGAATACACACAGCAACACAGCTAATAAATCACTAAGAATCGCATTTTTAAGAGAAATTTTAGGTCAACTTCACACCGCAATCACAGCAGACTATATTCAACACATATTTTCAGAACTACACCGATAACAACAAATACCCAAAGCAGACCGCATCTGTAAGAGCAAAGTAAATACACACAACAATCTCATTTTCAACAGAATTTTAGGTCAACTTCAGACCGCAATCACACCAGACTATAGTCAGCACGTTTATTAACAAAACTACACAGAGAAAAGCTACTGTAAGTAGAAAATACGCTAAGCTGAGTGAGACTGTAACAACGAAGTAAATACACACAGCAATACAGCTAATAAATTCAGTAATGATCTCATTTTTAGAAGAAATTTTACCACAATCACAGCAGACTATATTCAACACATTTATTTACAAAACTACACTGAGAAAAGCTACTGTAAACAAAAAAATACCCAAAGCAGAGTGAAAATGTAACAATAATGTGAGTACACACAGCAAATACAGATAACAAATTCAGTAACAATCACATTTTTTAAAGAAATTTTAGGTCAACTTCACACCATAATCACAGCAGACTATATTCAGCACATAGATTTTCAAAACTACACCGAGAAAAGCTACTGTAAGCATAAAATATGCAAAACAGAGTGAAACTGCAAAAACAAAGTGAATACACACAAAAAATCACATTTGTATAAGAAATTTTAGGTCAACTTCACACCGCAATCACAGCAGACTATATTCAGCAGATATATTTTCAAAACTACACCGAGAATACACAAAATATACGCAAACTGAGTGAAACTGTAAAAATGAAGTGATAAACACAACAATCGCATTTTTAACAAAAATTTTAGGTCAACTGCACAACGCAATCGCGTTTTTTAAAGAAATTTTAGGTCAACTTCACACCGCAATCACACCAGACTAGATTCACCAAATTTATTTACAAAACTAATAGCTACTGTAAGCGAAAAAATACGCAAAACAGAGTAAGACTGTAAAAACAAAGTGATAAACACAACAATCGCATTTTTAAGAGAAATTTTAGGTCAACTTCACACAGAAATCACAGCTGGACTACATTCAGCACGTATGTTTTCAACACTACACCGAGAAAAGCTACTGTAAACAAAAAAATAGGCAAAGCAGAGTAGAACTGTAAGAGCAGCAAAAATTAGAGAGAAATGAAGATGAAGATTATTTACATCTATCGGTGGAGGAGTGAGGAGAGACATCGCCGGAGAATAGTGACCGTACGATCGTCGGTAACTTTGTTGAGTTGGAGTAGTGCTTGTGTGACAAGGAAAAGGAAGTGGAAAAGGCAGTGAATGAAAAGGTGGTGTAAGGAAAAGGTTTTAATTTAAATTGATTTTCCACGGCGTTTTCTTTTTTGTTAATTTTGTTGTAAAATAAGTAGGCGTCTGGCCATGAAAACCAAATATTTTTCATTTTATTTGGTATTTCGGAGTTAGAGTTGAAGTCGGAGTTGAAGATGGAGTTGTGTTTGGTTATAGTTTTTGCAAAGAATATTTAGTAGGCGTTTAGCCATGAAAATCAAATATTTTTGACTTTATTTGGTATTTTGGAGTTGGAGTTGAAGATGGAGTTGTGTTTGGTTATAGTTTTTGCGAATAATATTTGGTTGTTTGAATGTATTGAAAGTGAAAAAAAAAGTTTTGTTTTTATTCCAAATTCCAAATACAACTTCAAATTGTATTTGGAATTTTTATGGCCAAACAACATAAAGTGAAAAAAGTTGAAAAAATATTTCGGAAAAAAGTGAAAACAAATTTTTGTTTGAATTATTGAAATCAATTTCAAGTTGTATTTGGAATTTTCAATTTGATTTTTTACGGATTTCCAAATAAAATGAAAAATGTTTTTTTTTAAAAAACTTTCATGGCCAAACGGGCACTAAAACTATGTACCAAAATTAAAGAGAACCAAAAGGCGCACAGAGAGACGGAGCGCGCGCGCAAGGTAGCCTAATGAAACTTGGGCTAGAGGAGTTGCTACACTGATAGCCAATATGACATTCACATTTTTTCACAACACTCCCTCTTAGATGTTCATGTAAATTAAAAATTTTAGTGAAAGAAAAGTATACATAGTTATTCGTGATACGAATTGCTTGCTGCCTATCAAAATTGAATAGTGACCGTATGATCGTCGGTAACTTTGTTGAGTTGAAGTAGTGCTTGTGTGATAAGGAAAAGGCAGTGAAGGAAAAGGTAGTGTGAGGAAAAAGTTTAAATTGAAATTGATTGTCCACAGGCATTTTCTTTTTTGTTTTTCCTTTTTGTTAGAGAATAGGGGTGGGAAAACAGAAATTCAGACCGCAACCTATTTAGGCCTCAGTTGGACATGAATTGAAATCAAGTCGATTTTAAGTTAAAGTTTTGTTTCGGCATGCAAGTTTTCTTTCGGCATGCAATTAGAATTTCTTAAGTTGTTTTTTTTTCGCATAACATGAAAATCCTACAAGTTGTGAAAACTATCAAAACTTCCCCAAATCTTATACAATCTTACTAAATAAGCAAATCATCGTTCAAAACAAAATTAATACGCTTCAAAACGTCATTCTAAAGAAATACCTGGCGATTGTGCATGTACTTCAAGAATGAAGGAACCACAGGAAAGCGATATTGTTCACCGAATTGATTTGAAATTTACGAAGCATATTATATCCCCATCTTCTAGCTGCAAAGCCAGAGGAATATCGCATAAGGAAATTTCATTGCTAATAAATCCAGCAAAAAACTATTGAAAGAAATTGAAATACACCCGCAAGTGCATAAAGACCCTAAAGTGTCAACTGGCAAAGTGGCAATTGATTGCATATACCTGGCAGTCACGAAAACTCAGCATACTGTCAATCTGTTCACACATCACATTGGGTTCAAATTTTATTTCCTATCAATAACAAAACCTGAAAATCACATACCATAAGCAAAGAGTTAAGAAATTGGTAGCAAGAGAAGGAAAACTAACCTCAAAGAGTTCAATTTCTTCATCAGGCGAAAAGCCAGCCAACTCATTCAGCTTTGTTAATATCTCCAGCGGCTTGCCACTTCCTTTTACAAAAAGCCGCCCAACATACCTGACAACAAAAAGGAAATTAAACAGAAAAAGACCAAAAAAAACCTCATCCGTATCATGGCTCCTCATATATGCGGCCCCCCAAGCAGTTGGACTTAAACAGCAGTTCAAGTTTTAAATTCATTAAATGGAGAATTAACCCTATTAATATCATGGCTCGTCAAGTCCAAGTTTTGACCAAGACTTTTCCCCCCTTTTTGTGTACACTCATGCTAACTACAGTGTCACATTCAATTCTCTACAATGTCTGATTTAAACAGCTAGATCAAGTAAAAGTACAATGCAATGCAATCGTTACTCAAAATAAACAGGAAATCCCAAAATCAAACATGAAAATCACTACTTTAGTGAAAGTAATTCCAGCGATTGAGAAGTAAATGTAATACCTTATCTTCTCTTTCAGAGGGTCATAAAGTTTGAAAAATAGAAGGATTTCTTCCTTGATCATCTTCCCTGGTGGAGATAAAGGTCGCAAATCCTGCAAGAATACACAAAATAAAAAATAAAATGCAAAAGTAAAACATGCAGAATAAAGCCTCACAGAGAAAACATGCAACAAGTTAATCACCAAAACGGAAGACAAGTAAGCAAATGATGCATTACCAGGCATAAGTCTACTTCCAGAAAAAGTTTTAGCTCATCATTATTCCATTTGTTTGAAACCTCTCTCAGTTCACCAACCTGAAAGCACATCATGCAGGATCATCAACACCAAGTTAATCAAGCACTCCCATCCTTTAGCAGATAGTAGAAGCCATGCACTATAGAAGAAAGATTCCAAGACACGTAAGCTGGCCCGGACACCATGGTAATCCCCAAAAAAAAAAAAAAAAAAAAAAAGAGAAAGATTCCAAGACAAGAATGATCACAATACCAGCCACAATTGTCACGCTTCAAGAAACTGGACCAGAGGGGTCCCACTAACTCCAATCGAAAATCATGTTAGGGGAGTGGGGCAGAGTCTTCTTTTTTTTTTTTTTTTTTTAGATGAGATGGTTTTTACATGGATCAAGGAAGAAGGAAAAGGAGGGGGGGGGGGGATAAATGGACTTGTGCACATCAAGCACGAAAAATTAATGAATCAAACAGTCCCACATAGCTGAAGAAGAAATAGAATAAATTCCTTTTAAGAGCTTAGATCATATAAGGAATGACTGGTAATGCAGGATGGCTTCACAACTACAAGATTATTATCATGCTAAGATCATTCTTTTCTTTCATGTGATGGATAAGCCAAAGAGAACAAATTTTGTGCGGAACGCCAAACATGAAATATACAAAGAACCCCACCAGTAAAGCTGCAGTCATAACTCAGACAAAGAGCACACTGCAGAAAGATAGGCTTGCCAGACAGAACTTACGGGTTGAATTTCCTCTTGAGCTGTCAATGCGCGATCAGGCCGATAAGTGTGGTTCTGGCGTTTTGCCCATAGCCAGTAACGTTGAAATTGCACTGGTATACCAAATGACTTAGCAACTTCCTCCTGGAAACAAATGTACCATCAGACACGTGCCATACTTAAGACTTACATTGATTGACCAATGACATATGTTTATATCATCTGCTGAGAGAGCCAAAATAATTTTGTGAACCCTCACCACCTAACCATTAGAACTCCTTTTTCTTAGTTTTTATGATTGTTTGTATTCTCCTCTTTTTCTTCTTCTTCTTCTTTTTTTTTTTTTTTTTTTTTCCCTTTTACCTTTTTAGCGCTCAAAATTCGAAGTTTTATCTTTTAACTCAATATAAAACACAAGTAAAGAAAGTTTACATTCCATATTTCAAGTTGTAGAAGCAGGAAATTTCACATGACGCCTCTTTATTAAACAAGGGCAAACTGAATTCATTCTCATGCAGTACTTACAACTGCTCGTCAGAAAACAAAATGCAACAGAATGATAAATGTACCTTGAATTGAGTAAATGGCATCTGTTTCTGAATACGAAAAGTACGCACTTTATCATGGTCAACAAGATCAAAATAAATCTCCTTTCCAATTTGTTCACCGAGGTCTTCATCACGAGCTACCTGAAAAATGAAATGACTAATTTCAGTAAAAAGGTTCCTAAGTATAAAGACACAAGAAGTAAAGGATAGAGACAAAAAATTGAAAGAGACCTTGATCATTGTGTAGAGACAAGCCTCTTGTTTCTCCTTTCCCTTTTGTTCCTTTTCTTCTTTCTTCAGACTTATCTGAAAATTGAGGTTGATAAAAGATACTATGACTGGACCAGTAGAATGAGAAACTAAATCAGCAGTATTGAGTAGAAACCCACCCAAAGATGCTAGGCTATGTCCTTATCCACATTGCATTTAATTTTTCCCTTGTCGCTTTCACGAATATAAACAAGCATATACGGGTTTGAATATTTTATAAGTTCGAACAGTGAATTGTTGCCAAAGTACAAAAGGGCATCAAATTTCTGACGGCCTAAGCATCCCACTTTAGCAAGAGACAGTAAGGCGCAGTAGAGCATGGAAAAACCCCCTTCCTAAAAAAATATTATTTTACAAGGTTAATATTATTTTTATGTATATGTCACAAGTAGAAACCAAGGCTCCCCTTCCTTGTTGGCAAAATACAGACTACTAGAATTCATCAAATTCCCGACGGCCTAAGATCAGACATAATCCGACAGCTGGAAGTACTACTTACCGATGGATAGTCTTAGATGCTCCAAACACTGTGTATGAGGATGTTGGGTTTGTAGCGTTCACTAATTTGACTTCCTACTTAGATTATGTTTATATAGGATGACAGTTATTATTTATATAGTTTGCAAAGTCTTATTAAGAGGTGCTCATTAAGTTCACACAGCAGCAACAGGGCTAAAAAATTCATTCAGTGACAATTTACACAGCAACACTGCAAATAAATTCACTCAGTATGGCAATTTAAAGAAATTTTAGGTCAATTCCACACCACAATCACCACGGACTAAATTCAACAGCTATATAAAAAATACAAAATCAATAATTTCAAAACATACCAAACACAACAATGGGGACTTTAAGAACAAAACAAAAAATACATCAGCAAAACAGAGTAAAATTGTAGAAACAAGGTGAATATACACAGCAACACAACTAATATATTTAAAAAATGGCATTTTAAAAATATTTTATCAACTTCACACTTTAATCAAAATGTTCAATGTTACATTTTTCAAAACTACACCGAAAAAGCTCTACTGAAACTGTAAGAACAAAACAATACACACAAACAATAAAATAAATAACAATCGCATTTTTTAAAGAAATTTTAGGTCAACTTCACACAGCAACACATCAGATATATTCAGCACATTTATTTTCAAAAGGTACAATAAAAACAAAAAAAAAGTAAAAAAAAACACTGCGATAAACTGTAAAAACAAAGTGCATACACACAGCAACACAGCTAATAAATTCAGAAATCATATTATTTTAGAAGAAATTTTTGGCAAATTTCACACCGCAATCACATCAGACTATATTCTACACATGTATTTTTCAAAACTACACCAACAAAAGCTACTGTAAACAGAAAGCAAAAAACAAAAAACAAAAAACAAAGTGAAAAAGACACACAGCAACACAGCACTGTAAGTTCATGAATAACAGCAATTTTAAAAGAAATTTTAGGTCAACTTTCACACCGTGTAATCACAGCGGACTATATTCAGCACATTTATTTACAAAACCAACTGTTAGCAAAAAAAAAAAGAGAAAGAGAAAAAAAAGTGAAATACACAGCAGCAATAAATTCAGTAATAACATAATTTTTTTTTAAAGAAATTTTAAAAACAAAAAAAACGCAGCAGAGCACATATATTTTCAAAACTAAATAGCTAACAGAGAGAGATGAAGATGAAGATTATTTACATCTATCGGTGGAGGAGTGATGAGAGACATCACCGGAGAATAGTGACCGTACGATCGTCGGAAAAATTATTGAGTTGGAGTAGTGCTTTGTGTGACAAAAAAGGTACACCTGAAAAGGTATGTAAAGAAAAAAAATTGATTTTACACAGACGTTTTCTTTTTTCGTTGTAAAATAAAACTAAAATATTAAAAGAGAGAGACACAAAGAGAGAGCAAGGAGTAACTTTTTTATTTTTTTTTTTTTTGTATATCCTTTTCATTTTTAAAAACTTGAAGAAGAGTTGCTACAGTGATAGCCAACATTCACATTTTTTCACAACAATTTTCATGTTATATAAATTCAGTACATTTAGTGCTAAGGGGTTAAAACAATATTACACCTATTCACAAATATATGCCTCTTTTGGGCTTGAAAAAATACGTTAGGATATCATAAACTGTAAAAACAAAGTGAATTATAGGAAAAAATCGAAAAGAAGAGAGAGTAATGCCTTAGAAATTTAGGAGAATGCAAGAGGTCCTCGAATTTGGATTTAGGACCGTGTTGTATTATCGGAATCAAATTTAAAAATTATATATATATATATTATATATATATATATATATATATATATATATATATATATATCTTTTTTCAAAATTTTGAACCAAGTCCAATATAAATTCAAATAATTAGAAAGAAAATGTAGCCCATTTAAGTTTAAGAGAAATAAAATAAAAAAAGTTCCTAAAGGCAAAATAAAAATTTTTCATAATGTTTTGGACATGTCCTCTTTTTACATAAGTTACACTAATAAACTAATTTTATCCGTAACAAATTAAAGGGAAGAAATTTCAATTGAAATTTAAAAAAAAATTTTATCTTTTAATCATTTTTCCGTTTTAAAACTTTTCTCTAAAAACACGATAGTGTAAATGAAATAACAAAAATTTCGGAGGGTCTTCTTTGTTAAAAAGATATGTAAGATGAAAAGTAGATGTTACGTTTACGTAATTTATATCTCATAGGCCTATACCTAAATAAAGTTAATGAAATAATTAAGAAGATTCTTAGATTTGAATGGATCACGTCAAAGCCGTATTTAAACCATTTAATTCAAAGGTTCTTTGTATTAATACATTCTTAAAATCCGAAAAAACGATCCAAACCGATAAAAAGATGGCTTGTGTGAAACCGATAAATTTATACTATAATGGTTTGGTTTGATTTTAAAATATTAAAAAAACCGACTTAATTTTAAATTTTAACCAAAAACCGAGTCAAACCGAACCGTGAACACCCTTTTTTAGCTTATGACTTTTGATTTATTTTTATTGTTTTGGAGTAAAAATAAATGGTTAAAAACATTTTTTTATTTTACTTAAACACTATAAAAGTGCTTAAAAGTTATTTTGTCTTAACAACACCTAAAATAAGCCAATCCAAAGAGGCTTTAAGTCGATTTTAAATTGAAGTTTTGTATGGGCATGCAATTAGAATTTTTTAAGATGTTTTTTTCCGCATAACATGAAAATCTTACAAGTTTGAAAACTATCAAAAACTATCAAATTTTTAATACAATCTTACTAAATGAACAAGTCATAGTTCATAACAAAGCTAATACGCTACTAGAACATCATTCTAAAGAAATACAACATTTATTGATAGTAGAAAGAAAAATTGAACATGAGTTAAGTGATAACTACTCTTTAATATAATCCTCCCATGTGTCTATAATAAATTCTTTGAATCTCTTCACAAGTTTAATATATTTCTACATATGACCAAAAGATGAACCACATTATTATTTTGAGTCAAGTTTTACATTTTAAAAATATATCTACCTACTTATGAATCTTTTTTTACAAAATATAAATTTATGGGTCAAGTTTTACATTTAAAAAAATTGAAAATCACAATTTGGAATCTCAAATCCTATTTTTTTTTTTGGAGAATTTGAGATTTGAAATCATGATAAGATATGAAGTTGAAGTTAAAATTTTATGCAAATTTCATTAAAAAAATGCTGATTTGAAATTAGACTCCCAAATCCTATGGCCAAACACCTACTTAGCAGTTCTTTTTTATGTTTTTTAATAATTTATAAACTTAAATCAGCTTTTAAAAAATTATTTTTGAGCAAGTTAAGAACTTATGAGAAGACATTAAATTACGATTTGTTTTGTACATTAAATTATATTCTAATGTATTATTTGTAAGGTTAAGCAATATATGAGCAAACATTAAACCATGAATCCAATGTTATCCTAAAGGATAAGTTCTTAGAGGCTATATTTGTACAACTTTTTTAAAATAGGGATAAAGTCCAAACGGTATCATATAAAGAGATATTTGGATAAACCATCCGCAGAACAAGTAGCACATGAAAACAGGACCCGCCCAACTCATCTAAATTTGAACGGATTAATGACAAACGCATTTGTTATCCTAGTCCATGCTGACCTGCCTACTTCACCAATACTGTAGACGACCGCTCTGTACGAACCAAACTAATCGTACGATCGCCCTCCTGCAGCTCTCCGGAACCCTAGTTGGCTCACAAAAATCGTCATCGATCCAGTAAGAAAAAAAATAGTCACCCGTAATTATTTCTCCCTCCAATCACTTTTTCTTCTCCATAACGGATTTTGCGTGTCCATTAAAATTTAATAAATGAATTACATACTTCACCATAATATTCATATTAATTGGTGTGTAGTTTCATTTGGAAAATGAGTAGTTAATATTAAGGATAAAACAAGAAATAAATATTGTTTTTCTCTTGATATGCTAACGTGGACAAGTAAACTGAAAATTTAATTTTAGTATAGTGAACAAGTAACAATGAACCGTGGAAGTATAAGTCATCTAAATGTTGGTAAATGAATAATTCGTAGAAACAAGGGTAAAATGGTAAATTATCTCTTGATTTTTCAAATCGGACAGGTAAAATTGAATATCTAGTTTTGGTATAGCGGACAAGTAAAATTAGTGGGGGCCAGAGTGCTGACCAGTCAAGAACACCCACATTTAGAAGATGAGTGTAGCGGAGATGAGGATGCTCAGATAGTATGTGCGGCTACTAGGAGAGATATGATTAGAAACGAAGTTATACGGGGTAAGGAGGAAGTAGCTCTCGTGGCGGACAAGATGAGGAAAGCGAGACTGAGATGGTTCGGGCATGTGAAGATGAAGGTGTGTGGATGCGATAATAAGGAGGTATGAGAATTTGGCTATTACGGGAGTTAGGAGAGGTTGGGTAGGCCAAAGAATCCGGAGAAGGTGATTAGGTGGGTTTCAACAACCTATTGGGCACCTACTAAATACATGACCCTAGATAGGGAGGTGTGGAAGTCAAGGATTGGACCAGAAGGTTAGTAAGTTGAAGAGTGATCTCCTTAATATTTTGTCTAGAGTTTGTTTAAATGCTTGATGTTATTGGACAATTTATATCGAGAATGGACAAGCAGAGAGTATCATTAATTGGCCAATTATTATAACTCTAATAAAGTGATCTTGAATTTCCTTAAATAAAACGAGATGTTCACGTCTACCACCACAAAAAAATTATAATCGACTATCAACTATAATTTATTATACTATTACCAACATTATGACAAACTACCATTGGTTAAACAAGCTTTTTCATTTTCATTTAAACTTCTAAAAAAATGATAGTGTGATACTTGGGCATGAGATAAAAGACTTGGGACAAATTAGTAAGAGAAATGCTTGCCGCAGATCCCAGTGCCCATAAAGGCTTGTCTAAGTACTTTCCACAGTTTGTTTACAACTGATACTGGATTTTTTTTTTTTTTTTGGGTAGTATATATCAATATGCATCATAACAAAATATGGGGTCACTGTGGACCAAATACCAATAGTTCATACAAAGCAGAGTCATAAACTGAAGTAGTAGGATTATCCGATAACTGCCCAACAAAAGTGGTGCTAATTTATTTGCTTCAGCTAATAAAGCTTCCATAGCAGACACGGGAGGGACGAGTATATACACAAAATGATCAAAAAGTTGTTCTCCAGCTCTTCCTTCCCAAGCAAGTCCGCTACTTCCTTCTGCTCCCGATAACTATGCCTGAGCAGTGGTCCTCCTAGGCCCTAGCCGATCTATCAATGACCTGTATTCAAGTAAAATGGATGAATAAGCAATGTGATCTTACTACCTAGGATCCATCCTTAACCAGAGGTCTCGGATACGAGCCCTATGTATGAAAAACATCCTGATAGGAAGCGTTTCGCCCTTTAATGATCTTATGCGGTGAATCCGGATTAGTGGCGGACCGAATTACTAATTATACAAAACCAGATACATACAACTCAAGACTGAACTCGTCCTCTTTGGGTTTCTCCAATGAGCGAAAACGAACAACCTGGAAACCATCTAATAGAGCTCATAACGGTAAAAATGATACAGCTTTTAAAATATACAACTAAATCAATGATTTTTTTTTTTTTTTTTTGAACTCCGTCTCAATTGAACTAGGATCCTATATTGGGTCAACACGAGCAAAATAAAGTACAGCAGGCGTACTACCAAAGATATAGCTATCAGCAACATCTATTGCAGTACCGTAACATATCTATCATACTCCAGGGGTCAGCATCACAATAAGGGCATGCAACACAAACCTGGCGATTATTGTGGACATACTCCAAAAATGAAGGAACCTCTGGAAAGCGATATTGTTCATTGCCTTGATTTCGAAGGGATTTCTGAAAGCAAATAATATCCCCATCTTCTAGCTGCAAGGCCGGCATAGTGCATAAAAAAAAAAAAAATCTATCATCGCTAAAAGATACAACAGAAGAAACAAAAAGACAACTATTGAAGGAAATCGACTACACAAGCAAATGCATAAAAAATCCCAAAGTGGCTTTTGGCAATTGATTCCACATACATGACAACCACGAAAACTCAGCTTCCTGTCAATATGTTCACACATCACATTTGGTTCAAATCTTATTTCCTGCGAATAGCAAAACCTGAAAATTACACATCATATGTTTTGAGTTAAAAACCTGGCACAACAGAAAACATTAACCTCAAAAAGTTCAATTTCTTCATCAGGCGAAAAGCCAGCCAACTCATTTAGCTTTGCTAATATCTCCAGCGGCTTGCCACTTCCTTTTACAAAAAGCCTTCCAACATACCTGACAACAAAAAGGAAATTAAAGAGAGTCTAAAAAAACTCATCCACAGCATGGCTTCTCATATACACAACCCCAAGCAGTTGGACTTTAACAGAACTTCAAGTTCAAATCATTAAAATTTCAGATTAACCCTTTATAATAAGATGTCCTTATCAAGTCTAAGAGAAATCGCAAAAAAATGAATAAAGGTAGTCTTCGTATTTTTTCCCTTTTCGGGTGTATACTCATGCTAAATACGGTGTCACATTAGAATTTTTGCAATATTTTAGACCTCTAGATTGAGTAAAAGTCAAAGCACCATCCCATGTACTCGTATTTTCTCAAAATAAAGGATCAGATCCTACTTGGCAGTGAAAGTATTCCAGCTATGGAGCAGCAAAATGTGATACCTTATCTTCTCTTTCAGAGGGTCATAAAGTTTGAAAAATAGAAGGATTTCTTCTCTGATCGTCTTCCCTGGTGGATATAAAGGTCGCAAGTCCTGTAAGATACACAAAATAAAAAATAAACGCAAAAGTGAACATGTAGAATAAGGCCTTACAGAGAGAACATGCAACAAGTCAATCACTGAAAAGGAAGACAAGTATGCAAGTGATGCATTACCAGGCATAATTCTACTTCCAGAAAAAGTTTTAGCTCAGCATTATTCCATTTATTTGAAACCTCTCTCAGTTCACCAACCTGAAAGCACGTCATGCAAGATCATTAACACCGAGTTAATCAAGCACTCCAATGCTTTAACAGATTGTAGAAGCCATGCATTACAGAAAAAAAATTGCAAGACAAAAATGATCACATTACCAGCCACAATTGTCACGCTTCAAGAAAATCGGGCCTGAGGGGTCCCAAAGCCTCGAAAAAACATGTCTGGAGAGTGGGGCGGAGGGAGTTGTTGAGGGTGGGGGGAAAGACAGACTTGTGGACCAGCAATGGATGAACAAACATGATCAGAAAATTGATTCTGTTCACTAGCAATTGAAGACATCTATTTTCTAAGCAAGACCAAATTGGTGGATGTCAAGCACATAATCAAAATTTCAGGAAAGTTAAGATTGCATAACTACTACATTTCTTAGTGGATTAGAGACAGCACAACTTATTTTGGTAATGGTGGTGTCCTGGACAATTTGCGCAAACCTCAACTATTCCACCAAGTATCTGCTATCTCCCACCAACACAAATATCGGGTTGAGTCCACAAAACTCTTGTCGAAGATATAATTAATAAGAAAAAAGTACGCTCTCTTTAACAATTTAAGCTTTTAGATGAGATGGTCGCATACTTCACATGGTATCGAAGCAGGCAAATGTCATGGGTTCAAATCTCACCACCAACCTTATCAAAAAGAATTTCCACGTGTTTGGCTCATCAACAGGAACCAGCCCGCACGTGAAGGCGTGTTGAAATTAATTAATTAAATAAAAGTATCTCTCTAAAACAACTTATTTAGATGAGATGGTCACATACTACAACAACTGTATTACTTTCTTTATTCTTGCAAACACACAAATTGACTATCCTCACCTATAGCCTCTACTTTTGATAGGACAGATTAAGCACATCAAGTAAGAGAAACTAATGAATCAAACTGTCCCATATAGCTGAAGAAGAAATAGAATAAATTCCTTTGAAGGGCTTAGATCATACAAGGAATGACTGGTAATGGAGGATGGCTTCACATCACTACAAGAATATCATGCTAAGAAAATTCTTTTTTTCATGTGATGAAAGAGCCAAAGAAAACAATTGCATGTGGAACACCAAACAAGAAATATACAAAGAATATCACCAGTAAAGCTTCAGTTATAACTCACACAAAAAGCAAACTGCAGAAAAATAGGCTTGACAGACAACTTACAGATTGAATTTCCTCTTGAGCGGTCAATGCACGATCAGGCCGATATGTGTGGTTCTGGCGTTTTGCCCACAGCCAGTAACGTTGAAATTGCACTGGTATACCAAATGCCTTAACAACTTCCTCCTGGAAGAAGATGAACCATCAGACACGTGCCATACTTAAAGACTTACAATGACCGATGACATATGTTTATCTTATCTGCTGAGAGATCCCAAATAATTTTGTGACCCCTCACCACCTAACCATTAGAAATCTTTGTTTCCATTTTTATGATTGTATCTCCTCCTTCTTTTTACTTGCATTAGCACTCAGAATTCGAAGTTTTATCTTTTAACTCAATATAAAACACAAGTACAGAAAGTTTACATTCCATATTTCAAGTTGTAGAAGCAGCAAATTTCACATGACGCCTTTTTACTAAATAAGGCAAACTAAATTCATTCTCATGCAGTACATACAATTGCTCGTCATGTTTGGTAAGAGCAAGATGGCTATAACTTTTAAATCTGTGAGAAAACAAGATGCAACAGAATGATAAATATACCTTGAATTGAGTGAATGGCATCTGGTTCTGAATACAAAAAGTACTCACTTTATCATGGTCCACAAGATCAAGATATATCTCCTTTCCGATTTGTTCACCGAGGTCCTCATCACGAGCTACCTGAAAAATAAAATGACTAATTTCAGTTAAATGTTTCCTAAAGTGTAAAGACAGGAGAAATAAAGGATAGAGACAAAAAGTTGAAAGAAACCTTGATCATTGTGTAGAGACAAGCCTCTGCTTTCTCCTTTCCCTTTTGTTCCTTTTGTTCCTGCTCTTTGTTCAAAATTTGAGGTCGATAAAGATTACTATGACTGAACCAGTAGAATGAGAAACTAAATCGGCAGTATTGGATAGAAACCCACCCAAAGATGCTAGGCTATATCCTTCTCATCCACATTGCATATAATTTGTTTTCCTTGTCACTTTCACATACATAAACAAGCATATACGTGTTTGAACGGTGAATTGTTTCCAAAATATAGACTACTAGAGTTCATCAAATTTTCGACGGCCTAAGATCAGACATAATTCTGAAAGCTGGAAGTACTACATTACCGATGCACAGCCTTTTTGCAATGCTATTGCAGGCAGCTATTCAACAGAAACTTGCTAAATGAGCAAATTATATAGTATTATATAATATATTTGCACCTTCCAAAATGTATAATAAATAATAATCTAGAATTTAGAAATTTTTCATACGTCCAGCCATGGCCTGCTTACTCAGATAAGTGATTTACGACGTGAACTTCTAAATTGCATCAACTAGCTGTCGGAAATGTCTTAAAGACTCCCCCACCAGTTCCCTTTCTTCCCTATTTTTCCTGTCTAACCCATACTCCCCCTCCGTTACTCTCCTCCTATAAGAGAGTGTCACACATACCTGGCGATTGCGCACGTACTCCAAAAATGACGGAACCTCAGGAAAGCGATATTGTTCACTGCATTGATTTCGAACGGATTTCTGAAAGCAAATTATGTCCCCATCTAGTAGCTGCAAAGCCAGAGGAGTATTGCATAAGAAAATTTCATTGCTAATAAATCCAGCAGAAGAAAAAACTATTGAAAGAAATCAACTACACCAGCAACTGCTTAAAAACACCCAAAGTATCACTGGCAAATGATTGCACATACCTCAGAGAAATGGAAACTCATATTACTGTCAATGTGTTCACACATCACATTGGGTTCAAATCGTAATTCCTGTGAAAAACAAAACCTGAATATCACATATCATATGTTCAATAGTTGAAAAATTGGTAGTAAGATAAGAAGAAAACTAACCTCAAAAAGTTCAATTTCTTCATCAGGCGAAAAGCCAGCCAACTCTTTTAGCTTTGATAATATCTCCAGCGGCTTGCCACTTCCTTTTACATATAGCCGTCCAACATACCTGACAACAACTGGAAATTAAACCGAGAAAGACGAAAAAACCGCATCCATATCATGACTTCTCATATATGCAGCCCCAAGCAGTTGGACTATAACAGAACTTCAAGTTTCAAATTCATTAAATTTTGAATTAACCATTAATATGATGGCCACATTAATTTTTTTTTTTCTTTTTCTCTTGGCCCTTTTTGTCACACACTCATGCTAACTACAGTGTCACATTCAATTATCTACGATGTGTGTTTTAGACTTGAGTAAAAGTCAAAGCACCTGTACAAGTGGTTGTGTTTTCTCAAAATAAAATGAGGAAATCCCAAATTCAAACATAAAATCACTACTTTAGTGGAAGTATTCCAGCTATAGAGAAACAAGATGTAATACCTTATCTTCTCTATCAAAGGGTCATAAAGTTTTAAAAATAGAAGGATATCATCCTTGGTTTCATCTGGTGGAGGAAAAGGTCGCAAATCCTGCAACAATACACAAAATAAAATAAAATTAAAAACGCAAAAGTATAGAATAAAGCCTCACAGAGAATACATGCAACATGTGAATCACCGAAAGGGAAGACAAGTAGGCAAGTGATATATTACCAGACATAATTCTACCTCCAGAAACAGTTTTAGCTCAGCATTTTTATTTGATACCTCTCTCAGTTGGCCAACCTGAAAACACATAATTGAAGATCATTAACAACGAGTTAATCAAGCGCTCCCACTGTTTAACAGATTGTAGAAACCATGTAAAAACAGAAGAAATACTTCAGACAAAATCATAATACCCGCCGCTTTTTTTTGGGGGGCGGGGGGGCAATGGATGAACAAACATGATCTGAACATTGATTCTTTCACTAGCAATTGAAGACATTTATTTTTCTAAGCAAGGGGAAAAATGGTGGATGTCAAGCTTATAATCAAAATTTTCAGAAAACAAAGCAAAGATTGCAATAACTATTACATTCCTTAATGGATTAGAGCCCACATAGTTTTTTTGGGTAATGGTGGTGTCTTGGTAAATTTGCGGAAATCTCGACTATTCCATTGAGTATCTACTATCTCTCCCCGTCACAAGTTTTGGGTTGAGTACACATAACTATTGTTGAAGATATAATTAATTAAATAAAAGTGTGTTTTCTCTAATAGCTTAAGCTTTTAGATAAAATGACCACATACTTCCATGTGGTATCAGCACAGGCAGAGATCCTGGGTTGAAATCTCACTACCAACGGAAAAGGGCAGCCTGGTGCACGAAGCATCCCGCATTCAAGCAGAGAGCGGAGAAGGGCCGCACACAAAGGGGGTGTGAAGTAGGCAGCCTACTTTGATTACAAGCATCAACCTGTGACCTATCGGTCACACAAAGACAACTTCACTGCCAACCTTTATCAAAGAAAATTTGCATGTGCTTGTCACATCAAAAGAAATCAAGCCCACACGTGAAGGGCGTGTTGAAGATATAATTAATTAAATAAAAGTAGCTCTCTCTAACAGCTTAAGATTTTAGATGAGATGGTCACATACTTCAACACTAGGTATGTTGTTGTTGGTCACATACTTCAACAATTGTATTACTTCAACAATTGTAATACTCCCTCCGGATCAAAAAGAGTGTCCACTTAGCCATTTGCACAACCCTTAAAAAAATACTAATTCCTTGAAAAAAATAGGTAATTTGACTAAACTGCCCCTGATTAAATAGGTATTGAGATTTGATCACATAGCACTTAATAGGGGAAAATATGAAAAAATAAGGTTAATTCTTTCTTGATTTGATAAGTGGACACTCTTTTTGATCCGGAGGGAGTACTTTTTTTGTTCTTGCAAACATACAAATTGATTAGCCTTACCTATAGCCTCTAAGCACATCAAGCACGAGAAATTAATGAATCAAACTGTCCCATATAGCTGAAGAAGAAATAGAATAAATTCCTTTCAAGGGCTTAGATCATATAAGGAATGACTGGTAATGGAGGACGGCATCACACCATTACAAGAATATCATGCTAAGATCAATCTTTTCTTCATGTGACGGGTAAGCCAAGGAGAATAAATTTTATGTGGAACCAACCATGGAATATACAAACATAACAAGTAAAACTGCAGTCATAACTCAAACGAAGAGCACACTGCCGAAAGATAGGACTGTCAGACAGAACTTACGGATTGAATTTCCTCTTGAGCTGTCAATGCATGATCAGGCCGATATGTCTGGTTCTTGCGTTTTCTCCATAGCCAGTAACGTTGAAATTGCATCGGTATACCAAATGCCTTAGCAACTTCCTCCTGGAAACAGATGTAACATACTACCATCAGACACATGTCATACTTAAGTCTTACAGTGATTGATCAATGACGTGTTTATCTCATCTGCTGAGAGAGCCCGAATAATTTTGTGAACCCTCACCCCTTAACCAATAGAACTCTATGTTCTCAATTTTTATGATTGTTTGTAGTCTCCTCATATTTTACCTGCATTAGCACTCAGAATTCGAAGTTTTTATCTTTTAAATCAATATAATACAAATGTGCAGAAAGTTTACATTCCATATTTGAAGTTGTAGAGGCAGCAAAATTTCACATGACGCCTCTTTATTAAACAAGGGAAACCTGACTTCATTCTCATGCAGTACATACAATTGCTCGTCATGTTTGGTAAGAGAAAGATGGCAATAACTTTTAAAAGTTATGAGAAAAAAGAAATGCAATAGAATGATAAATGTACCTTGAATTGAATAAATGGCACATGTTTCTGAATACGAAATGTACGCACTTTATCATAATTCACAAGATCAAAATAAATCTCCTTTCCAATTTGTTCACCGAGGTCTTCATCACGAGCTACCTGAAAATGAAATGACTAAATTCAGTTAAAATGTTTTCTAAATATAAAAATGCAAGAAATAAATGATTGAGACCAAAAAGCTGAAAGAAACCTTGATGATTATGTAGAGACGAGCCTCTTCTTCCTCTTTCTTCAGTCTTATCTGAAATTTGAGGTGGATAAAAGCTTATTATAACTGAACCAATAGCGTGAGAAACTTTATCAACATTATTGAGTAGAAAGTAGAAACACCCTGAGATGCTCATGCACATTGCATATAAACATTTCCTTGTTGCTTTCACATATATAACCAAGCATATAAAAAATATATATATGTAACCAAGCATATACGTTATAGAATATTTTCCAACTTCGAACGGTGAATTGTTGCCAATATATATAGACTACTAGAATTTATCGAATTCCAGACGGCCTACGAACTGACATTATTTCGACAATTGGATATACTACATTAGTCGATAGATTGTCTTAGATGCTCCATGACACTGTGTGTCTGGGATGTTGGTTTTGTATCGATCGTTACTTTGACTTCCACTACTTAAATTATGTTTATGAAATTTTAGGTCAACTTCACACAGAATCACAGCGGACTACATTCAACACATGTATTTTCAAAACTACACCGAGAATACGCAAAAAATATGCAAACTGAGTGAAACTGTAACAACGAAGTGATAACTACAACAATCGCATTTTTAACAACAATTTTAGGTGAACTGCACAATGCAATCATATCAGACTATATTCAGAACGTATATTTTCAAAACTACACGGAGAAAAGCTACTATAAACAAAAAAAATACGCAATGCAGAGTAAAGCTGTAAGAGCAGCAAAAATTACAGAGAGATGAAGATGAAGATTATTACATCTATCGGTGGAAGAGTGATGAGAGACATTGCCGGAGAATAGTGACCGTTCGATCGTCGACAAAATTGTTGAGTTGGAGTGTAGCTTGTGTGACAAGGAAAAGGTAGCGTATGGAAATGGAAAAGGTGGTGTAAGGAAAAGGTTTTAATTTAAATTGATTTTCCACGGGCGTTTTCTTTTTTGTTATTTTTATTGTAAAATAAAACTGTGTACTAAAATTAAAAAGCAACAAAATGCACGACAGAGAGAAAGCAAAAGGGAGAGCAAGGAGTAGTATTTTTCTATTTTTTGGATATCTTTTTCATCTACAAACATGGCTATTTATAGCCTAATGAAACTTAGGCTAGAGCTAGGAGTTGCTACAGTGATAGCCAACATGGCATTCACATTTTCTCACAACACTCTTCCTTAGATGTTGTGAAAGAAATTAAAAAATTTAGTGAAAGAAAAGTATATATGCATTGCTTGCCGCCTCATCAAAATTGAATAGTGACCGTACTATTGTCGGTAACTTTGTTGAGTTGGAGGTAGTGCTTGTATGACAAGGAAAAGGCCGTGTAAAAGGCAGTGAAGGAAAAGGTGGTGTAAGGATAAGGTTTTAGTTTAAATTGATTTTCCACAGGAGTTTTCTTTTTTTTTTTTTCCTTTTTGTTAGTGGATAGGGGTGGAAAAATAGAAATTTTCGCCACCTGTCCGAGACAGCTATTTAGGCCTCGTTTGGACCTGAATTGAAATCAAGTCGATTTTAAGGTGAAGTTTTGTTTGGGCATGCAATTAAAACTTAAATTTTTTTCCCCCTTAATATGAAAATCTTACAAGTTGTGAAAACTATCAAAACTTCCCCAATTCTAATAAAATCTTATTAAATGAGCAAGTTGAAATTTTATGCAAATTTCATTTAAAAAAAACTGATTTAAAATCAAAATATGAAATCAGACTTCCAAATCCTATGGTCAAACGCCTATTTAGCAGTTTTTTTTATGTTTTTTAATAATTTAAAAACTTAAATCAGCTTTTAGAAAATTGTTATTGAGCAAGTTAAGAATTTATGAGAAAACATTAAATTACGATTTGTTTTGTACATTAAATTATATTCTAATGTATTATTTGTAAGGTTGAGCAACATATGAGCAAACATTAAACCATGGCTCTAATGTTATCCCAAAGGAGAATTTATTAGAGGTTATATTTGTATAACTTTTAAAAATAGGGATAAAGTCCAAATGGTATTATATAAAGAGATATTTGGATAAACCACCCGCAGAAAAATCAGCACATGAAAACAGGACCAGCCCAACTCATCTAAATTTGAACGGATTAATGACTAATGCATTTGTTATCCTAGTCCATGCTGACCTAACTACTTCACCAATACTATAGATGACCGCTCCGTGCGAACCAAACTAATCGTACGATCTCCCTCCGGAGGCTCTCTGGAACCTCGTTGGCTGACAAAACTCGTCGTCGATCCCTTAAGAAAACAATACTCACCCCTAATTATTTCTCCCCCCGATCAACTTTTTTTTTTTTGTCCATAATGGATTTTGCGTGTCCCTTAAAATTTAATAAATGAATTACATACTTCACCATAATATTCATATTAATTGGTGTGTAGTTTCACTTGAAAAATGAGTAGTTAATATTAAGGATAATAAGGCATCAAGTAGAACACACCTTATTATGTTTGGTCCTATCACCCCTTAAACTATTTAAAATCGTAATATTTTACCCCCTAAACGCCGATGCCCACTCATATGGACATACACTCTCCTTGCCACATGTGCATTTATTTTTATTTTTTTAATATTCAAATTACGTGTCAATTTTTAAGAATAAAAAAATAAAAAATTGATTTTCTTTTACAAAATTTATTTTTAAAACCCGTTTTTAAAAATAAAAAAAAAGTGAATTAAAAACTGATTTTTCTTTTAAAAAATTTATTTTTAAAACCTGTTTTAAAAACAAAAAAAAAAAAAACTGAAAACGAGAATTTAAAAAATGATTTTTCTTTTAAAAAATTTATTTTTAAAAAAACCCGTTTTTAAAAAAAAAAAAAAAACTCTTAAAAAACTGATTTTTCTTTTAAAAAATTTATTTTTAAACCCGTTTTAAAAAAAAAAAAACTGAAAAGTCGAATTAAAAAACTCATTTTTCTTTTAAAAAATTCATTTTTAAAACCCGTTTAAAAAAAAAAAAAAAAAAAAAAAACTGAAATAATTAAAAAACTGATTTTTCTTTAAAATATGGAAAAATGGATTTGTTAATAATATGGAAAGCTTGATTATTTTTTTAAAATGTCTTAAAAGATCTTGATTTTTATGATTTCATTTTCTTAGGACACTTTTATTTTTCAAAAAAAATGAAAAAGTATTTTTCTTGTCAAAATTTGAAAAAAAAACTGATTTTTTATAAAATTTTGAAAAAATTAATTATTTTTTTAAAATGTGAAAAACTATATTTATATTCATATTTTAAGAAAATACAAATTTTTAAGAAAAAAATTAAGTTTTTCACTAAAGAGAGTGAACACACTCTCCTTGCCAATTAAAAGTTTAGGGGGGGTGAAAAAACATTAGAAGGTTGTCGTAGCAAAAACGCTACTAGGTGAGGGGGGTAATGATGCCTTATCCCTTAAGGATAAGCAAGAAAAAATATTATGTTTCTCTTGATATGTTAACGTGGACAAGTAAACTGAAAATTTAACTTTAGTATAGTGAACAAGTAACAATAAACTGTGGAAGTATATGTCATCTAAATGTTGGTAAATGAATAATTCTTAGAAATAATGGTAAAATAATAAATTATATCTTGATTTTTCAAATGGGACAAGTAAAATTGAATATCTAGTTTTAGTATTGTAACACCTCGGGTCCTCAGACTAAGGTGCGACTCACACTAAGAAATTAAAACAAAACTTAGAAGGTTTCACGTTTTTGCCAAAGTGGCCAAGGGGCCTAATTGGGGCAACCATAACCCTTTGATTAGTTAGGAATTTGGAAAAGTTTCCTTAATGGAATTGCAGTACGTGGAAATACCTTTCCATACATATAAAGATCAGGCCAAACGAAGACCGGAACCAGAAGTTATGAGTGTCACAAAAACGCTCAGCAGACCATGCACGTTGACCATGCGTCAATGTAACACTCAGTAAATTCAGAAGAGGTGTGGATGCGTTAAATGAGTATTAATGTGACATTTTAGACTTGTGAAGTACTATCGGGATGAATTTGGGTGGAAATAGTTGTTTCGGAATCAAGATGAATAGTGAGGTTTTTAAGATTCGATAGAATCGGCTAAGTTCTAGATGCGTCTGTCTTCCATACAGATTTCGTGAGAATACATTGAGATTTTGAGAAAACTCAAAATACGAGAGTTATATTCCTTTGAAATACCTTTCAAATGGTATATTATGAAGCTCAAACAGAGCTCTATGCTAGGAGTTATGATCATTTTACTGAACGTTGTTGCCAAGTTGAAAAATGAAATTTTTGGGCTAAGTATGAAATGGACAGGGGAGCTCGCGAGCTCCAGAGCGAGGCAGGATCTCATCATAGCCAGCGCTCAACAAGGTAGGGGGTCCAAAAGTGAAAAACATCGGCGAAGTCCTTTTTGACAGGGTGAGCTCGCTGAGCGAAGCTCAAAGCGAGGTAGGACCTCACTGAGCGAGGCCCATAGCGAGGCCTCCCTTGCTTTGGAGCGCGCTCGGCGAGCCAGGTGCTCCAAATGCCTAGTGCTATAAATTTAACACTTAACTCGAAATTTCATTTATCAGACATTCCAACTTCGTCGAAAACCCCTCAAGGACGATTTTTCTCTCATCTCAAACCCCCACATCAAGGTAAGAACATATGTTCGATTCTTAATCAATCGTAGCACTAAATACATGATTCTTAAACAAAACATAGGACTTCCAAGGTAATTCTTCTCAAGTGATTCAAGTTAAGGCTTGGGTGTTCTTCGTCGGGAAAGTAAACTAGTTCGTTGGATTTGGAACGTTCACAGGTATGTAAGGCTAACTATCTCTGTGTCGGAATGTTATTAATCTTCGCCACGCCTCATTCTTCTTGATTATTACGAATTACATCAGAAATAGAGATTATGCCCTAGTTCATGAAAAGTTCAAGACTTCTATCCTTTAAGAATACAGTTTCATAGTTGTTCATGATTATCATTCTGAATATTGTGAACTCAATACGTAATCAATATAGACTTGTGTTTGATACCCATGAGTCTCAGTCTAGAATACTCAAAGACGTTGATAATAGTTAAAGCTTCAAGTCTCGTAACCCGTTCATGAATGCGTATCTCAGTGGGTCATTGTTCAGGTGTGATTGGAATGGCCTACACATTGCTAATAATTTGGTTAACAATTTCCCATGTGGAATCTGAAAGTCCCATTGACAGTGGCCTTGCTTATTTTGAATTCTACAGTGATAAGGTACGTAAATATTCAACTGGGATTTTTCAAAAAGAAAATGAAAATTGAAAAGTAATCCTTATTCACTGTCCCCCCCTACTCCCCCAACCCAAAAAAAATAAAAAAAAATTGGAATTTGAAGTACTTGGGGAACAACAAAAATCACGTCCAGCCTTTTCCAAATTTATTACGTAAGGCTGTAAATTGACTGATAGAATGTAATTTAGGGGTTAATTTCATGAGTGATTATTTAACTTTTTGTTTATTGTACCAAAGTCTAAAAATTGATTTTCTGATAGGAAAGTTACTCAACTGTGCTATATAAATCACAAAAAATGAAATAAAAAACATCGAAAAATGTTAATCTTGGTCCATCATGGTCCCAGCAACACACAGGTAGGTAGTCACTTCAATATTTTACCTTATCTAATATCCACATGGCGACATCTAAAAGTATTAAAAATAATCTGTTTTCCAACCAACTTAAAGAAATAGAAAAAAAAAAAAAAAAAACTCATGATCGATATGCCATACGGTGAAAGAAATCGAGTATTAGGTTGGATTTAATAAAAGATTTATTTATTTATTTATTTCTTAAGTGGCGTTAAGTGAATATTATGTAAGATGATTTGATGAGATGACTACATTTACATGATAATTTTATACATGGGACAGTCTACTTGTGTTTTTCGAGATCTAATTTATTGTTTCTCAGCTTCTTTCTAATCCGTGAATCGTGATATATTAGCATCGTTGAGCTATTTTTCTGCTATACAAATCAATTTTATGACTATAGTAAAATAAACTGAAAATTAGATGACATTCGTGCAATTACCCTAGTACTTTTAACAAGAAAAGAGATTATGCTCTTGTGGAGTATACAACCACTACTAGAAATAGAGGTTTCTCCCAACAACAATCAGTGAAAAATTTGTATTATAAAACATTATTTTCTCACCTCATTTCCACCGAACCAGCTTACTGGGAATACGCATGATGAGAAATAGGTTCTCATTGAAATGCTGGGTAGCATCTTAATTTTTTTCCTTGTGAAAATACTACTATTTAGGTTTTTTCCACCAACATTCAGTGGATTAGCCACTGAACATTTTTCAGCGGAAAATTTCAAAGGCGAAGATAGTAATTTTAATTTTAGTAGTGAGCTGCTTGTTAAGAGCTAACTGACACAAGGCTGCATGCATGGATGGAATTAGGGGGGGCAATGAGGTTCCTCTGAATCCTCTTTATTCGAAAATTACATTATATATAATGTCAAGATTTCTTTTCTTTTTTATTACATATAGTAGATGTTAAATTTTCTTAGCTTCTTCGTGTGTTTACTTCTTTATATTTTTAATCTTCTAAGTAAACATTTCGACTCCGCCACTTACATGCAGGTTATATTTTTTCCTACTATCTGCTGGTGCTCTTGCTGGATTAGGACTTACTGTGGAATATAATAGAGTTTTGGAGGACGAAATTACCCCCGACATACAAAATTTTCTCAACATAGCAAATGCTTCTGCTAGCTTGCTTCTTCTTGGATCTGTTTCCTCTTTTATATCCTCTGTCATTTCCTCTCTCAATCTTCCAAAGAGATCTTAATATGACAATGTTGCTTGGTACGCAGGATAAGATAGGATAATAAATTTATACCTTCAACCAAACAAGGTATAAAGTTTATCCCAAAGTTAGTCTAGGATAACCCATCTTATCCCTTCAAGGCTGGTATTATTTTATCCCATCTCCCAGGTGGGATAAATTAGTTCTGGGATTATAATCTCGGGACTATAATACCGGAATAATTTAGTCCAGGCACCAAACGACCCCTTACAATGTCATTGCACTCGTCTCGGATTTTCTAAAATTGCATAGCTTTTGAAGGATTCACTCAACAACAACAAACCCAAAGGAATCCCACAAACAGGGTTTGGGGAGGGTAGAGGCACACGACCCTACCCCCACTTAGGTAGGAGGCAAGCTTTCGAAGACCCTTGGCTCAAGAAAAAGCATATGAAAGGTCAAATACGGGCAAACAAATCAAAGCAATTATGAGAATGAAAACAATGAAAATAAATAAGCCATTATAAACCAACAGATACTCGTAGAAATCAAGGGACAAGAAACTATAGAGCAATAACACTACTCGTAAGAAAGGATAAACACGACTACCTAATAGCCTTCCACCCTAATATGAGTCATCCATACCCTCCTATCTAAGGTCATGTCCTCGCTAAGCAGAAAATGCGTCATGTCCTGTCTAATCACCTCCCCCCAATACTTCTTCGGCCTACCTCTACCTCTTCTGAAACCATCGCTAGCCAGCCTCTCGTACCTCCGCATTGGGGCATTTGCATCTCTCCGCATCACATGCCTAAACCATCTCAGCCTCGCTTCCCGCATCTTGTCTTCCACTGAGCCCACTCCAACCTTGTCTTGGATGACTTCATTCCTAATCCTATCACTCCTAGTGTGCCCACATATCCATCGCAACATTCTCACCTCCACCACTTTCATCTTTTGAACATGAGATTTCTTGACTGGTCAGCACTCCGCCCCATACAACATAGTTGGTCTAACCATCACTTTGTAGAACTTGCCTTTAAGTCTTGGTGGCACCTTCTTGTTACATAACACTCCGGAGGCAAGCTTCCATTTCATCTACCCTGCACCAATACGGTGTGTGATGTCATCATCGATCTTCCCATTTCCTTGTATAATAGACTCAAGATACTTGAAACTATCTTTCTTCTGTATGACCTGGGTGCCAAGCTTCACTTCCACGTCAGTCTCATGCACTATATCACTAAACTTGTACTCCAAGTACTTTGTCTTGGTCCTACTCAACTTGAACCCCTTAGACTCCAGAGTTTGTCTCCAAACCTCCAGCTTAGCGTTAACCCGTTGTGAGACTCATCCATCAGGACTATATCATCCACAAATAACATACACCATGGCACCTCACCTTGAATTTGCCGCGTCAATCCATCTATCACCAAGGAAATAAAAATGGGCTAAGAGGTGATCCCTGGTGCAACCCCATCAACACAGGAAAGTGCTCTGAGTCTCCTCCCATAGACCTTACCCTGGTCTTGGCCCCATCATACATGTCCTTGATCGCCCTAATGTTTGCCATAGGTACACCTCTAGCCTCCAAGCATCTCCGTAGAATCTCCCTCGGCACTTTGTTATATGCCTTTTCTAGGTCGATGAATACCATGTGCAAGTCCCTCTTCCTCTCCCTATACTGCTCCACCAGTCTCCGTACAAGATGGAAGGATTCACTCCACACCCGATGATATATTTGAAGAGTTCGAGCAACACAAAAGATTAGGAACACACAAACATCAAACATTTGGACCATGCTAGCTAATGCAATTCACAATATGTTTCTTTTCTTTTTTCTTTTTCTTTTTTGAAATTTTGATTATTGTTTTCTTATTGAAAAGTAATTAATGATAAGACATAAATAAATTGCATGCCTGAGAATGGTGCGGCATGTTTATGAATTACCGACGGCTTGAATTTTTTTTAATGCTATCATTGTAATTTTACCTGTTATAACAAGTTATTTACTTTATTTTTTATGTTATCAAATTAAAATTATCACTTGATGTTATAGTCCCCCACCCCCCCACCAACCTAAAAATCAGGATTATATAATTAGAGAACTCTCAGACTAGGTGCAGAGTTTTTTTAGTGGCTTTCAGCAGAAATTATCAACATTTAATTCTATTCACAAACTGGTTGGTCTTTTTGCCTTACAGAGTCATATCAGTCAAAAGGGGTAAAAGATTTTCCAGTATTTAAATCAATTCATACTAGTTTATCATAATTAAACCAAAAATTAAGATTATAATGTGCATTAATTAAATATGAATTAGCAATAACAATGTAAATTAAAACATGTATCATGTATTCATTGGCTCAATGTAAACACGATATAGTTAAGTTTTTATCACCTAAAAGAAATTGCAAGTTATTATATTTTATGTGAAGTTGAGAAGACATTCAAGTCAATTCCTACTCAAAAGCAAAAAGAAACAAAAGAAAACTTTTTTTTTTTTTGGTTGGTTTTCGAGTGTGATTGGGATTTAGATCATTTTTAGAAAAGGATTAGACCTAATAGTATAATACATGCTAGCTTAGATTTATTAAGTAAGACAGAATAAAAATAGGAACCTAAGAGTATTTCATCTTGTAACTTACTTTCTCCCTTGGTATTAATAAAAGTACCGGCCGTTCTCCGTGGACTAGGATCACATCGATCCGAACCACGTTAATTACAGTGTTTTTATCGTTTCGGGGCTAACAATTGGTATGAAAGGCCTACAGGTCGTGAGATCTAGGAGACGAGGAAACTATGGCTTCTATGAAGTTTGAGGTAGCGAATTTTGACGGGTGAAGTAATAACTTCAACATCTGGAAGATCAAGATCATGGCGTTGTTATGGAGAGAAGGATCAGTTATGCTTTAGATGACTCGTATCTCGAAAATACGAAAGAGGCCGAGAAGCAGAAGATAAAACACAGAGACAACATTTTGCCTACCTTTAAAAAAAAAATAGTTTCACAATTGAGTGTGGACCAAAACTGTCACATGAAAGTTCTTTAGAAGATATAGTTCTCAACTTCTCATCACAATTTCGTGGTGAATAGATAATGCAAGAGAGGGGTGAGGGAATAGATAGATAGTTTATCTTTCCTATTAATTACGGACAAAAGAACCCTCCTTTCTAATCTACTTCGGGTATCAAACAATTCTATACATGTCTAGACCTTAAAGCAAACTAAAATATTCGTGGATTTTCCTCCACGGAACCACGACCGACAAAAAAAACCATCGTTATCCTTGTATACGGTAAAAATCAGATATGAGTCAAACCAGTGAGACGAGGAACCGAAGGAAGAAGAGGATAAGAGCATGCGTAAGGACTTTCGTTCTGCACCGGAGGAACGCTTGGACCGAAGCTAACCATAGGCACCATTTGGTCCGGTTTCTTCGTCACCGGGTCGGTCAAGGCCGTTAGTCCAATTATCCGTGGTTATCGGCCAGGTAAAGCCGTTGCGCACGAGTCACAGGTCAGTAGCGTCCTGTCATGGTCAGCCACCAACCATGTGTGTGTCAGATCATACGGCCAACCTAATCCCACCAAATCTGCTCAGAGCTGTCCTTCCTTTTGTATTTTAAATGATTTGTATTGTATAAGGCCCATAGAGGCAACACTATAAATAGGATTCCTCCCCCTCCTTTGAGAGGGTTGGCTTCTTTATTTTCCAAGAACATTTGTAACAACAAAAATATATACATACAATTTCTCTCATATCTGATTCGGTCCTTAGTATCAGTTCTCATCTTCTTAATATCTCTTTAGTCAAATATTGCACGCTACTCAGTGAACATTCGTGTCCATAGCAAATCGACATTTATTAGTTATTTTGCCATATAACGTTCATACCTTTCACCTCGCTATCACATATACATTGAGATCCAAACACGTATCCTATACCCGCACACAAATTAAATTGATTCTCCGAATTAGGGGTAAACAGTTTGGCGCCCACCGTGGGGCTAGGATAATAGTGTTTTTGGTCTTGATCTCTACCATATTCGTCAGCCAAAAACATCTATTCTTACCTGCACGAACGGACTGAATGGCCAGCATCGAACAATCTAGTCACGTCAACAATACCGAGATTGTGGCGGAAAACGATGGCAGCAACTTACAAGGATTGCCAAATCCCGCTGACCCGAACCCCGTTGATTCGAGGGAGGGCCTCAACCGGCAAAACATCGTGGACCAGAAGAATGCCGCTATACCGGCCACCGATTCTCTAAATACTCGCAATTCTGTTAGTTTGTCCCGACTGGGGAAACTTGTCAAAAGGCCGAAGATAGATCACATACACCCAACGGCAATATTGACTTACGTTTAATTTTTAAAATGTTGCAGGAACAGAGAGCGGCAATAGCCGAGCAAGGAATCGCGATTGCCCGGTTGCAAAGCGGAAAGGACGAAACGGAACTGGAAAAGGGGAAGGATGTTGCTGAGACCAGAAAGGGCGAGGCACGGATGCTCGAGAGCAACAGCTCCAGGGCCGGTTCCTCCACCGAGGTTCTTAAGATGCTAGAGACTTTGGCAAAACAGGTAGACTCAACTGAAAAGAGGGTCGAAACATACAACTCTCGGGTTGACCAAATTCCGGGGGCTCCGTCTTTGCTGAAAGGGCCAAACTCGAAAAGGAACATCCAAAGGCCTTTTACTCCGAGTGCGGCCCCAAAATTAATCCCGAAAAGGTTCAAGATACCAGACATCCATAAATATGACGGCACAACGGATCCGCACGAGCACGTGACCTCATACACCTGTGCTATAAAAGGCAACGATATAGCGAGCCGTAAGATGAAATTGAGTCGAATAAAGACAATTGTTGAAAAGTGGAAATTGGGGAAACTTTGTCAAAAGGGGCATCGACATGGTACGATCATCTGCCCGAGCATTCGATCACATCTTTTAAAATGCTCGCGGATGCCTTCGTAAAAGCGCACGACGGTGCTAAGAAGGTGCAGGCCCGTAAGGCAGATATTTTTCGCATAGCCCAAAAAGACGACGAATTACTGCGTGAATTTGTCAACCGATTTCAAAGGGAGCTCCATCGCTGTGCTCAAAAAGGTAATAAATTATGGTGTGTTGATTACAAGGATTTAAATAGCGCCCAAGCTTTCACAAAGGGTCTCAATGTTCGGAGCTCAACGGCTTCGTTCAAATTGAAGGAAAGTTTGCTCGAGTACGAGGCTGTAACGTGGGCCTATGTCCATAACCGGTACGGGTCAAAGATTCGGGTGGAGGACAATCAATTTGAACTTCCCCCGGGGCCGATAAATGTCAACAAAAGTTTCGAGAAACAAAGGAAAGGTTATGAAACAAGGGCCGAGCGAGGTAGTGAACAATTTGGGAAATGTACTTCATATCGAGGGTCCATACTCCCATTCGAAAAAGATAAGTGCCAAAGATCTTGTGTCCGAGAACCCCCCTCAAGGACACACCCCAAGCCATTTCTGGTCGGGAATAGTAACGGGTCGAGCGCCCATCGGAAAGTTGGCAGCCGGGGGCTCTCACTCAAGAGCGACCACTTACACTCGAAAAACCGGAAGCTCGGGGCCAAAATGGGTCGTAGAAATTAGCGGATAGATTTACCTAAAATATCTCGAGTACAACTTGGTCGACGTCGCACGTATCGTATGCCTCGTCTGTTCCGGGCTAAGGATCGTCCTGACGGGAGACGGCTATTAAACAAATTGACCCCTAAGATTGAATTCGAGCCAGCGGGACCCGAGCATGATGTGTGAATATCATGGAACTCACGGTCACAGAACCGAGGACTGTCGCCAACTAAGGGAGGAGGTAGCCCGGTTACTGAAGAATGGTCATCTCCGAGAATTGCTGAGTGATCGAGCCAAAAGCCACTACAAAGAATAGGAGATCATCATGGAAATACTTAGACAACTGGCCGAGTAGCTAACCCGGCTAAACCAAAACGATCCAAGCACATTATCAACATATCCGATAACTGTGTCTGCTCTACTAAGGGAATCGATGCCCCTCGAGGGCCGGTGATGAAACGGGCCAAAGTTTCTGCTATCCATGATAAGCGGAGCTGAGGTTATTTGTCCGAGGGTTCTATCTCATTCAAAGAACGACGATGCCGAAGGCATCATTCAACCTCACAATGATGCATTGGTAATCTCTATTCTTATCTTTAAAACTCAAATTAAACGCATTTTGATTGATCCAGGTAGCTCGGCCAACATCATCCGGTGGAGAGTGGTCGAACAACTAAGGCTACTCGATCGACAACATATCATAAACGCAGCCCGGTACCACACGGTTCAACATGGCGAGCGAAATCACGGGCGAGAGATCTCATCGTTCGGTAAACGTCGATGGTCATCTAAGCATTTTATCAAACACTTAGTGGCTAGCCCCATAATCTCCAAAACGGTGATTCTACGTAATTCCCATTCTATTACTTCTAGGTGATTCTACAATCTCACTAGGTGTAATCAACATCATTCTTCACAACGAATACAACAATCCCAAATCAACAAATCCAAAACTCTAGCATAATTCATATAATTTCCTTTGATACAAGAATTCATCAATTCTCAACTATAAATGATTTCGAGAGCCGTGCCTCAACGTTACACCAAGTTTGATTTGTAGCTTAGAACCGAAAACTTCCCGACCTCGGAGGGAATAAAGACAATTCGAGGTGAGCAACCCGCTGCTAGGGAAATGTTCGCGGTCGAGGAGGCGACACCTCAACTCGAAAAATTGAATCACTGGAAAGAGGATCTAACCGGAGGGCCTAACACCAAATAGCAATCAAAGCGCCGTAACACAATGGACCCGAATATGTACCGTACCTTGGTGAAAATTTCCAGTGAGCTTCTGATTTTCGTTATGTTACGGCCCGAACGACTTACGGTCCGTAACCAAGCCGACAGAATTGGAACATGCTTCAGTAAAATGCAACTTTTGCACGTGTCCGTTCGAATACCATAAAGCTATTTCAAAGATACAATTTTCTCAGGAAGTTTTCACCCCGAGCTCAAAAACAAGCTAATTGAATTTCTTCGTGCTAACGCAAATTGCTTCGCATGGTCCCATATTGATATGACAGGTATATCACCGGAAGTAAAACCGATCAAGGAGTTAAGCTTAGATTTGACGAAAAATTTCCACTAGAACTCTAGCGATATGAGCGGTTAAAGAGAAAGCCCACGAATGATGGGTCAAGCAAACATGCCTTCGTAAAAGACGAGGTAACAAAGCTTCTAAAGATAGGCTCTATCCGGGAAGTAAAATACCCTTTCTTTGATGATCTAATTAACGTTCTTGCTAACGTGGTCGTGGTGCCCAAAAAAAAAACTAAATTTATTTCATACGGTAATAAATTATGACTAACGCGTGTCTGATTACAAGATTTAAATAAAAGATTGCCTTACGAAGGATTCATTCCTTCCACTAGTCACTCTACCTTAACTTAAGCCCTTAGTTTCCACACATAGGATGTATGATCAATGCGGAAAATCAAATCATATTTCTAATAGCATGAGATGTTGTACTTTTTTCGATACGTACTCCGGTATAACCAAATTTCGGATGCACTCCGGAGGATCAAGAGAAAACGTCCTTCATTACCCGGAATGAACACTTATTCACATAGGAGACTTTATTTCGTTACAATCGTACTCTCTAACTTCGACTAAAAAACGCCAACTCTTCTTCTCGTGCAACTTACCAACGCCTAGTTAATGGGATGTCTTCCATATCAAATAGGAAAAGCAATAGATATTGTTCATATTGATTACTATCATTTTTTTTTTTTTTTTTTTTTTTTTAATAGCTTTATTTCTCGAAGTAGAACCTTCAACGTGCTCCGCAAGTATAACATGAAGCTCAACCCTAGAAAAGTGTGTCTCTATATTTCTCTATCCCAGTGTGAAATACCAACAATGCAATATATTAAATATATGGGTTTCATGGTATCAAACCGGGGAATTGAAATCAACCCGGACAAGATCAAGGCCATCGAGGATATCGAGGTAGTGAATAATGTGAAAGGTGTGCAGAGGCTCACCGGAAGGATAGCGGCATTAAGTCGCTTCATATCGAGGTCCTCGGACAAGAGTCATCAATTCTTCTCCTTACTAAGAAAGAAGAATGACTTCGTTTGGACACCAGAGTGCCAAAGAGCTTTGCAAGAATTGAAAGAATACCATGCCGATATACTAAAGGTTTGACCCCCCCGTCGGGGCTAAACCAAAACGACACACAAAGACAGATGAGCCGCTTTTTCTCTATCTTGTCGGTTTCGAGGTAAATAGATGTGCGGCGTTTAGTCCCGGAAGAATTAACTCAGATATCGTTGTCCGCACGCGAATTCCCTATCTATTATGTAAGCAGAACTGGGGTACGCGTAGAGATATGAATACCCGTTATCCCATTTGGAAAAGCAAATAGCACCGGCGCCCGGTAAGCACTTCTAGAAACTCAAGCCCTACTCGGGCAAATCACATATGTATAATTAATTAATAAGCCACCCAATATGTGTCATAACCACTTACCCTCTGAAAAACGTCATGCATAAATCGAAACTATCGGGCAGACTTACAAAATGGGCCGTAGAAATTAGCGGATATGATATAGAATACAAACTTTGAACGGCCATCAAATCCCAAATCTATATTAGCAATAATATTCATGCCGATTTTGTGGCGGATTTCACCCCCAATATGGTCCCCGATGTTGAGAAAGAGTACAACAATCCTGGGGAAATCCAAAACGAGTATTTAGTCCTTTATCCTCCCAAGAATTCATCAATTTCGGACGGAGCCTCGAACCTCAACACCCCAAGTTTGATTCCTTAGAACGCGCAAGGATCGTCACACTTTATCCTTCACGAGATTCGGGGCCTTCAACTGGTTGATTCTCTACTTTCTCTCACTCCTCTCTCCCTTTTCTCTCTAAAATCTGAAAATATGGAAATCTAGGGTTAACATAACAATGAAGCCGACCTTTCTGTCTTAAACGATATCTCCCTATCCGATGTCACCTATGATTGTAAGGTTGGAAAGATATTTCAATTATCTACAACTTTCGGAATTATAGGGTTGTGGCCTCGAAGTCGTGACAAACGCATATACGGACTAAGATACGGTCACTGTTACGGTCCCGTAACACAAGTGCGATTTGTACCGTACCTTGGTGAAAATTTCCAGTGAGCTGAAATTCTTTGGGACGTTACGGTCCACTGTTACGGCCCGTAACACGAGTTACGGTCCGTAACGTCACCGTTACGCCAGGCAGAATTTCCAGCGAACATGCTTCAAGTAAATGGGCATAACTTTTGCACAGATGTCCGTTTGACCCCGTAAGATACCATTGGAAAGCTATTTCAAAGATCTACAATTTTCATCAAGGAAGTTTTCTCAAATTCCCAACGGATTTTCACGAAAATTTACTGGAAGGAGTCGAAAACTTAGCCGATTCTATGATTTCAAGTGCCTTACTCTTAGCCATATTGAGACGATCATATCTGGGATCTCTCGATTGGCTGTCCTTATATCGTTAGAAAGGTATTTCTACATACTACAGTCTCATTAAGGTTACTTTACCAAATTCCAAACCGATCAAGGAGTTATCGCTGAATAGGCCTATCAACCATTTCGCAAAACGTTCAAACCTTCGAACTAGAACTCTAATGATATGAGCGTAAACTCAGTTCCAAGATGCGGGGTGTTACAGATAGAAAGCGGATATGCCGAAATAAACACAATGGGTCTAACTTGGGATTGGCGCAACAAGTAAATCGACTACTTGCGTGACGGAAAGCTCCCGAATGACCCGAAAGAATCACGATCGTTAAGGACCAAAGCTGCGCGTTTTTGCTTGATAGACAGGCAATTGTATCGACGATCTTACCTCGGCCCCCTGGCTAAGTGTTTTGGCCCCGGTGAAACGGAGTATGTGATGAGAAAAGTGCACGAAGGAACTTGTGGCAACCATTCCGGTGCCGAAGCTTTGGTCCGAAAGATCATCAGGGCCGGTTATTACTGGAACCGGATGGAAGAAGACTCGAAGGTTTTGTCCGAAAATGTGACGGGTGCCAGAAACATGCTCCGATGATTCACCAGCCCAGAGAATTGCTACACTCAGTGATTTCACCTTGGCCTTTCATGAAGTGGGAAAATGGACATTGTCTGCCCCTTACCATGGGCGCCAGGTAAAGCCCGTTTCATTTTATTTATGAATGATTATTTTTCTAAGTGAGTTGAAGCGCAGGCCTTTGAAAAAATCAGAGAAAAAGAAGTCATTGACTTCATATGGGATCACATCATCTGTCGTTTCGGCATCCCCGCCGAGATAACTTGTGATAATAGCCCTCAATTCGTGGGGTGGCAAAAATCAACAGTTTTCTCGAAGGATTGAAAATAAAAAAAATTGTGTCAACCCCGTATCACCCATGTGCAAACGGGCAGGCAGAATCCACGAACAAGACAATAATCCAAAATCTGAGGAAGAGACTTGAAGCATCAAAGCATCATTGGAGGGAAATATTACCGGAGGTGCTGTGGGCCTACAGAACCACATCCAAGTCAAGCACGGGGGAAACCCCTTTCTCATTAGTTTACGGGTCTGAAGCCCTAATCCCCGTAGAAGTTGGCGAACCAACTCTCCGGTTCAGGCATACCACAGAGGAATCAAACGAGGTGGCCATGGCCGTGAAACTCGACCTCACGTACGAACTTCGCGAAAGTGCGTTGGTCCGTATTGCAGTACAGAAACAGAGAACGGAAAGGTACTACAATCGAAGGGCAAATTTTTGACACTTTCAAATCGGAGACTTGGTGCTTCGAAAAGTCACCTTACACACCAAGAATCCCAACGAAGAAAAACTGAGTCCAAATTAAGAAGGACCGTACAAGATAACCGGAATAACGGGCAAAGGATCGTACCAGTTGGAATCCGTGAACGGGCGACGGTTGCGCAATAACTGGAATGTGGCTCATCTGAAAAGATACTACTGCTAAGGTATGGATTCCTTATGTTCTCCTATTAATCCCTCTCTTTTGCAGGAAATCGAGATCTGGATAAACTTAGAATTTAGGCCTGAAAACACGTGTTACACTCTTTTCTTTAGTCCGGTTTTGTCCCAAAATGAATTTTCCGGCAAGGTTTTTAATGAGGCAACAAGTATAATGTGTTACTCGACAAGATAAGGGATCAATACCCGATAACCCAAGGTCACACCCTTCGAGTGGAGACTTAATAGCACCCACCCGACCTTGCAGCTCAGGTGAGTGCTAAGGGAATACTATGCCCATATCAGAGTTTACCACGATCAAGGAAGCCGATACTTGCTACGGCAAAACAAAGGCTCGGCCATCGGCCATAGCCCTCGATGTAAGGACCAAACGATCATAATGAATCGTGTCTCATTTAGTATTTGCTATGGCAAAGGCAGAAGGAATGAAAATTCCCATATGTACAAACATTTTGCAAATACGAAACTATCAAAAATATTGAATAGCAAGATCTCGGGTGTCTTTCTGATAAATAGACTTTACCCCGGTGTTAACCGCCGTATTTCGGCACTGCCTCATTCATACACAATCTACCGGGCACTATGGTTGAAAATTCAACTAAGGCAACGAGGTCACAATGATCCGAGCCAAAATTTTCTAACTTCCCCGAACGGGGATTGTTACGTCAAAATTTAGCCAAGGCTGAGAGATGGGTGCCCGAAGAAATATCGGCCCTAAAATATTGCCGAACAATACCGTCCTTAAGGAAATGCCTATCGTGATTCGGAGACGTCTGAATTCATAAAGCATCGGATAAGTCCTACGGGCACGGTGAACTAATGACCACGAGTCAGCTTGCCCTCAAAACGGACCAACCAATTCGGCAAAAATAATGACGAACATTCAAGCAAAGAAACAAGAAAGATGCATTTCTCATTTATGTAAATTTATACAAAGGATGTTTTTACACCAAAAACCAAAGGCAAGAAAAAAGCAACAACCCAAATACAAGCCCCATGCTATCCGGCATGACTAGAGGCGGAGTGTTCGGACTCGGTCCACTCGGAGTCGTCCGATTTAGATCCGAGAGCGCGGTTGGCCTCCTCCTCGATCCCTTTGGCTTCGAGTATCAGGGCCGGAAGATTCGCAAAATCGTGCTCAGCTTGCTCGAGGGTGATCCTCCGAGACTTCCACTTCTCATACTCGGCAACAATGATAGTGTGAGCTTCGGTGTCCTCCACATTCTTTAAAGCTTCTTCCAAATCGGCCTTGGCCTTGGCCAACTTTACAGCCAGAGCACCCCGGGCCTCTTCGAGGACGTCTTGCATTTGAGTGGCCGCCTCGAGCTCGGCCTTGAGGGCATCATTGGTGTCAACTGCCTCCGCAAGCTCGGTTTTCAGATCATCACACATCTGGGCCTTTTTCTCCGCTTTCTCCTCGAACGTCATCATGCGCTCTTTGTACAGGGCAGTCTCAGATTCGAGCAGCCGGTTTCTCTCGGCCAAGCTCGTAGCATCGGCCTTCACCGAATCCAGTTCCCCCCCGGAGTTGAGAGACGGTGGTCTCAAGCTCATCAAGCCTCGAAGAAAATTAAGCATTGTCCCGTCTGAGACCGATCTTGTCAGCTTCGAGACTCCGATTGTATTCGGCCATAGCGGCCAACTCGATCTTTAACTGGCGATTTTCGGCCTTAGCCGCGTCAAGATCGGGACGGAGATTGGAAAGAGCGGCGGCCCGGCTCAGTTCTTCCTCCTTCTCTCGAAGAAGGTGCAGGTACTTCTCTGTTTCCCGGCCTTGGGCATCTAACTGGCCCTTAAAATCGTCCATCTCTTGCTGAGCACGGATAAAGGCTTCGTTGACAAGCACCACACTCTGCAAATGAAACAAGTAAGAGACTTAAACGAAGAAAGGCTGAAATCCTCAGAGAAGTTATGCAAGGACGGTTAAGAATCTTACCCGGTTGCCCGCATGCATGCCCTCGTTAATAAGGCACTGCCACGAAACCCCGGTCATCTTCCTTTATCTGAATCCGAGACAAGAGGCCTCAGATAGCTCGCCACACCTACCGGGCGGGAAAGAAAGCTGCAGTCCTCGGGGACAGTGACCACAACCGATTTTGTCCTTCTCCGCTCTACGCTGGGCAGGAAAGATATTCACCAAGCTACCCCTGGCACCAGATTCGGAGGTCCGGCTAGCCGACGTCGTGGCCCGAGGGATCTGGAGATGCCCGAATCCGGAAGCTTCTCCGGTTGCGGGAGGGGCGCCCGAGAACATGTCCTTGAACTCATCCGGCCTTGTAGCCGGAGTAGAGGAACTTGGAGCAGCCTCGGTGTCTTCAGCGAAGGCCCGGAGCTCCGTGGTTGCGGCAGGTTCTGTGGGGACTTCGCTCTCAGGGGCTGGCTCAGTCCCTTGCTCGGCTTCAGCAGTGGCCGCCTCCATGGGATTTCTTGCCCTTTGCAGTGGAGTGTCTTCCGAAGAAGTTTCACCTGAAATGTCGACAAAGTCAATCGACCTTGAAGGAGTCGGGGAAACAAAGATCATGCAATGAAATAAGTATATCAACAAGCCAACGACATACTTCCATAATACAAGGTTCTTATTTTTGTGGTGAGAAAGGAAACAAAGAAAGCTACTTGAAAAGAAAAAAACACCAATTATGACAAAAAAAGAGCTATGGGCTTTGGGTTTAAGCTGAGGGGTGGAATCCTAAGCTGGGCAAGGAGAATCATGGTATAAAATTTAACCTTTCTGGCCCTAAAATTCTAACCTTAACGTTGTTCACAGAGGAAGAAGCAGCTACTGGTACGGAGTGAGAAGTATATATCACCTTTTGGCAGCGAACCCATTTACATTACATGGAATATTCGTTACTAGATAATTACTAGTTTGCCATTAATTTACTTTTGTAATAACATGTAATTTCAAATATCTTACTTAGAATTTATTTTACTAATAACTAAATCAATAGCTTGTTTGGCCAGCTTTTTGGTCGTCAAAAATGCTTATTTTAAAAAAGTGAGGTGTTTGGTCAAAATTTTGGGATAAAATAAATATTTTAGGGAGTAGCCGCACTTTTCAAAAGCTAATTTTTTTTTTTATTGTACTAGTTTCTCATAAGCTTTTCTCACCAAAAGTAATTTAAAAAAAAAAAAACACACAAACTTCTCCTTTTTTTTTTTTTTTTTTTTTTTTTTTTTGGAACCTGCAGAAACCCGTAGCTCTCGTGCCCTTTCAAAGTAGCTATGTAAACCGGCGCTTGTGGAATCGCTCGTGAACTTTTGAAGGATTCACTCCACACCCAATGATATATTTGAAGAGTTCGAAAGAACACAAAAGATTAGAAACACATAAACATCAAACATTTGGACCATGCTAGCTAATGCAATTCACAGTAAGTTTGTGTTTTTTTTTTTTTTTTTTGAAATTTTGATTATTGTTTTCTTATTGAAAAGCAATTGATGATAAGACATAAATAAATTGCATGCCTGGGAATGGTGCGGCATGTTTATGAATTACTGACAGCGTGAGTTTTTTTTTTTTTAATACTATCATCCTAATTTTACTTGTTCTAACAAGTTATTTACTTTATTTTTTATTTTATCAAATTAAAATTATTACTTGATATTATAGTTCCCCCACCCCCACCAACCTAAAAATCAGGATGATATAATTAGAGAAATCTCAAACTAGGTGGAGAGTTTTTTTAGTGGCTTTCAGCAGAAATTATCAACATTTAATTCTTAGTTTACTTGACACGATACAGATGAATCTAAGGTGCTTGATGATATGCCAGAAGTAAAATTGATGATTATTTTGGTAATTGAAACAATTTATGTCTCAATTTAACATCATACAAGATATATAGATGATAAACTTCAAGAAGAATAGAAGTTCAATTATTTTGGTAATTGAAACGATTTTCACTCTTTAAGCTAATGAAATTAATCTCTACTGATGGTTTCCCAGTCTATACTATTAAAATTACAACTAGAAAAGAAATCGTATCTTGTGTTTCGGCTAGAAAAATACTATGTTTTATTTGGTATAGGGATGTTTTGGTCTTATGGCTTTAATTTGGAAAATTGCTTATTATATTTCCACGCCGCTAAATATGTTATATGCACGTTTTCATGTTCAGTATTGTTCCTGTGAAAAATATTAGGATCATTTTGTGAAAAAGTAATAAAACAAGTGTCAATCTGAAACTAAAATGTGGTATGCTAGGTGCTGACTTCTTTTGCTTCAACAGTCGACGTTCTCTGATACAATTTACCTAAACTCTCTTATTGAATTCATGAGTTTCCATATGGAATAGTGTAAGAATATTAGATGCTAGCCACTTTAGCACCTATAATTGACATTCAATAGTTATAGCATTTAAAACTGTAACCTTTTCTTACATTCTTTGGTGGAGCTAGCCCTTCGAACGTGAGTTCGGCCGAAACCAGCAGCTTTGTTTCGAACCATAGATTTGTATTAAATTTTTTGTCAAATATGTACAAATTATTAATTTAGAACTCAGTAACTTTAAAGAATTAGATCCCTGAATCCACAAGCTTCAAATTCTGACTTCGCTTTTCATATGAAATAACCTTGAGGACATATTGTTTAATGGTTACAACCTGACTTGTTTTTTCTTCTGGTTTTATATTCTCAAAAAAATGAAATCAAATAATCGATTAGAAGATTGCAGGTCTTAGGATGTTGCCTTAAGTTTTAACAGCTTGCAACATGGAGACCATAACTCTTGGGATAAAAGGATAGGCATGAAAATAAGCGTCCTAGAGGAGAAGCAGACAACGATATGATTTAATTTGCTGCTATGCTGAATTTCTGATGACTTGAAGCAGGGTTTCTACTCATCAATCAACTAGGTTGGTGTTTTAATTTTTTTCATATTTTGTATGTGCTATTGAGTGAAATCTCTTTCTGATGAGAAGTTAGAAAAATGACGTCAATGCTTGAAGCAGGTTGCTCCGAAATAAATTCTCCTTGTGAAATTCTGTTTCCATGAGGATGTCAGAAAGTTAGAGTTTCAGGTGTGATTTCTATTTTATCTATTTTGTTTTCCTTTAGTTTCTTTATTTATACTTCTTCAATTAAGGATATGATATTGTATAGTGATTTAAAACCGTGTCAGAGCTGTTATAATACGCCAAACTGACTATAGAAAGGAATTGTGTATGGCTGAATATATCAAGCAGTTTAGGCAGAGAATCCTAAAAGGGAGTTTAACTACTTGGTTGAACTTGAACTTGATTACTCAAAATAAATGATTTTTGCAATTCTCTACTTAGTATCATGTATCATGATGCCTGTGAGTGAGAAAAAAATAGATATAGAGGGCTTAAGTTCTGCAACTGACTAATTTGAAGCATTTACTGAAAATTTTCATTGGGGAAAGCTACCTGCAATTGTTTTTCTAGTACTCTCATTGTAAGTATTTTAAGGATTTTAGAACTTAAACTCATTTGACCCATTATATTCATGTACTTACAAATATGGAGTTAGCAAACTGTTATATTTCTCTTTTATTGTGAAGCCAAAAGGTTCATATGTGCAAATCATGAAGGTTGGCGGGACGGCCACTTGGGGAACATGTGGTGACCGATGAGTAGAACTTGAAAATTTTGGCAGTGATATGATTTGGAGTTTTTTTTTTTTTTCAGGTTCCTGTATATATAAAGTATTTCCGGCCATAAAAAATTATTTAGGACTACTGTGTTAGTGCCCATGGTATCCTCTGTGGAAAAAAACTTGGTATTTTAGCTGCGCAATGGTACTTTGAGAGATATTCTCATTGTTTTGGAGAGGTTATTCTACGTGTTTTCTCTCTTAATTAGACTTTATTCAAATCACATCTGAAAAGTATTATGTTCCCTCATCTTAAAAATAACCACGGGCTAAGCAACCTCCAGAGGTACTGGTTGCAAGCAGCTTTCGCAGTGGCTCTACATGCTCTTCTCGGAGCGCTCACTGACAATAAGAATATATTGTGTGATTAAGATATTCAGAATACACATCCAATATTTTAGATAGAGAACTTCAAATGCTTGCAAGACCTACATTTCAGCGAGGAAGCATCAAGGGATTATTAGATTCTAATCTTTTAATAGAGAGTTGTAACATGGAAATGAAACATCCAGATAAAGAACTCCAAATGCTTACAAGACCTACATTTCAGCTAGGAAGCATCAAGGAATTCTTGGATTCTAATCTTTTAATTTAGAGTTGTAACATGGAAATGATTTTCGAAGAGAGACACACAGATGATTTACAAAGCTCATGAAGTTGTACCAGAATGTAACAAATATGGCGTTACTATTTCGTGGATTGGCTGTGAGACACAACAAATCATGGAACATCTTGCGTTGGAGGTTCAGAAAGACAGTAAGTCAATATTGCTCCTTCTTCTCTCATTTTTTTCTGGTATACAAATTAGTAGCTTGAGTGTATTATGAAAAAAAGAAAAAAAAAGATGTACTACCTTTAGTGCTTGAGATTTATCAGATGAGAGTTTGGTCAATATGATTGATACTATGGATGTCGACACAGTGTTTGAATGATTTTGTTTGTAAATTACTGGTTCCTTCTGCAAAAATTGAAGATGACATGGTTGTCAAGTCATCGTTATGCAGCGTGGTTTCTTAGCTTCCGTTGTCTTGGAATAATAACTATTAGCTTTTCTCTAAAGGTACAAAGTACAATGGTGAGTTACAAATGAATTACAAATAAGAAACTGTGACCCGTTGACATTTGACTATTTGAGTAACTGCTTGATTTCTTTATCTACAGTAAAATTGTGTGGTTTTTGCTATATTAGGCAACCATGAGCATAGCCGAGATGTAAAGGAATGAAGCAATCCTTAATTAAGAAAATTGATAGTAGATGGCATTGTTTGAGGTCTTCATAATCTCTTCTTCTTCTTCCACTTTTTTCCAAGGTTAGTTTCTTCGTTAGAGACTGCTTATTAAATTATGTTTGTAGCTCTTCAGAAACCAGAACCCAAGCTGAAAAACCTATAAGTAATGCAACAAGAAGAATATCCAAAGGCAAAATTAACCGGGTCGAATAAATTACAATAATACTGGACATACCAGCAAAGATGAATTATCTATTTCAAAACTTCCAACATATTTGAAAGTTGAGATGTTTTGTTATATTTTCTTTGAGAGAGAATGTATCCTTTGATGGACTTGATCCGAATAGAGGATTTTCATCCATTTCAGTGACCTTATTTCATACGTTGCAATACACATTTCATTTTTACTTACACAAATTATGAATACTTTGACTTCTGCAAGTTCGACTGCAACTTTGTTGTGAAATCTAAAGAAGGTCTGTTTTAAATATTTACCTAGACAATTAAAGGACGTGTTATGCAAAAAAAAAAAAGAAAAAAAAAAGAAGCATTTCCTGCCCCTGATCTGCTCCTATTCTTCCTATTGAATTCACTCCACCTAACAACTATCTATTGATCAATGTCTTTCTGATTAATCCAATTTACTTATTTGTTCACTTATTTATGCCATTGCCCTATGAATTTCAGGTGTGCTCATTTGAAGTTGGATATTTTGCTGTTGTGGTTCATTTGAAGGTGAAGAATGTAGTAATATGCTATTATAAAGTTGTTTTAGATCAACTTTCAAATGGATCTACTGCTTCCTCAACATTGAGCTTAACCAAAAAAACCAAGAAAGATGTGGTGATATGTTTTAATAGTACCTTCAAGGAAATGAAATCATTTAGCCTTTGTTCTTTACCGGTGGAACTTTTTTACTTTAAAGTGATAATCAACTATAATGGAATATTTCTTCTGAATTTGATTGGATAATCCCAGTACTATTAGACGTTACTAGATATTACTGATGTCTTTTCTTTTATATCAATAGAGCTGTAACTTAATGTTTTTCTGTGTACAACTTTACCGTTTGTTTCAATTCTTTATTATTGCTATTGTTCACCAAATGACTTCAAAGCATACAACACCTTAAAATGTAAAATGTTGGGCCCGTGCTAAGCATGGGCGATGCCTCTCTAGTAGAATCCATATGACCATAACCAAATGATGCAAGGCTAAATAATTGATGCAACAGTACTACCGCTGACATATATTTTTCTTTAATAATGGTTTCTCATATACTTTGAATATTTAACTGAGTTATCTCCCACCAGTCAGGGGCGGATGTAAGCTTAAATGTACGACTTTGACAGAACCTAGTATTTCAGTTCAAACATATGTATTAAAAAAAATTATTAAATATATACGAAAATAGAATTCAGAACATACTCATACTATAGGTCGTTGTCATGGAATAGGAAAACCAATGAAGTTCGAATCCTAGATTAATATGTGCCACCAACATAGATCCCGAATTATTATGTTCACGCTTTGACAAATGGGCAGAATTCTGCTAGACTAATATGTGCTACCAATGGTTTTTATCTCATTTCTTTGATGGCTTGGCCACACAATTGGGTGCCCATATGCTAATATAACCAAGAAAAAACAGTTCTTTCACTTCCATAACCATACAAAAGAGAGTAGAGCTTAATATCCTGAAAAATGAAGCAACTGGCTATAAATTAGAATGCACTAACACTATAAAAATTCTTTACTATAAATGTGTATAAACTAAATCATCCATTGCATAAACACCAGAGGACATCATAGTCTAAAACAGAGCGCATCCGAATTACTATATGTATGGTAACCAAATAAAGGCTGGAAGTACGATTAGAGTTCTTATATAACACCAAAAAAGTACTAGTTTCCTAATTTTATATACAAAAGTTGATGTATGAACATTTTGGGGTTGAAATGGAATCAGAAAAACACGATCCAGTATCCTAAGTCATATCGCTTCTACTTTTTCAGGAAAACACACCATTTTGGCTTCCCTAAAATAAAATATTTGGAAGAAAATCAGCAACAATGACTTAAGGATTATGTTTCATCTCGAAAATAACTACTCGATAGAAAAAGATTTCCTTACAAAAGCATACATTTCCTTATTATGTTACATGTAAAAACGCAGAATGAGATTATAAAAAGAAAAAGAAAGACTAGCCAGGCCCTCTACAGCCCCCTAATGATACAATACGACCACTTGACCAATAACTGTTATCCAAAATTGTGACATTTTATGCCATAGATCTGGGCCAAGAAAACAAAAGCTAATAGGATTAAAAGATCTCACTTCCTGGAGATGCAGATACGATGCCCAAAATTAAAAGATGGAAAATTGCACAAACCCATAACTGTGGCAGCTGATCTATCATCAAAAAATTTATCCTCTTGCCAACCAACATCTACCATGATGAGGATCCAAAGTTGTCGCCAACTACTTCAGTTCCTTCTGTTCTTATTTCTAGTAACTTTGACGATCTTTTGACCTGATTTGTTAGGAACATTGCTACTCAATGAGAAACTTCCTCCAGCACCTAAAATGCCTGATGCTGCAAATGGAGATGGATTCTGGGCCGCAGGCTGACTCTGCTGGCCACCAAACTGGTATGGACTAGGTGTTGAACCAAACATGAAACCACCTGGAGAGTGACCAACTATGGGCTGCGAAGATGAGTTGGTCCAAGTTGAATCAA
>NC_081349.1:33193842-33219590 GCF_029784015.1 Lycium ferocissimum | reverse complement strand
AAGCAACTGAAAGCAAAAAAAAATACAAAGCAGAGAGAAACTGTAAAAAAAAAAGTTAAATAAACACAGCAACAATCGCATTTTAAGAGATATTTTAGGTTAACTTCACACCGCACTCGCATCAGACTATATTCAGCAAATTTATTTATAAAACTACACCGAGAAAAGCTCTACAGTAAGCAAAAAATACGCAAAGCAGAGTAAAACTGCAAAAGCAAATGAAATCACAGAGCAAAAATTAAAGAGAGATGAAGATGAAGATTATTTACATCTATCGGTGGAGGAGTGAAGAGAGACATCGCCGGCGAATAATGACCGTACGATCGTCGGTAACTTTGTAGAGTTGGACTAGTGCTTGTGTGACATGGGAAAGGCAGCGTGAGGAAAAAGTTTAAATTTAGAGCCCGTTTGGATTGGCTTATAAGTTGGTTATAAGCGTTTTTAACACGAGTGTTTATTTGTAGCAGTTTAAAGTTATTTTGTCTTAAAATAAGGCTTAAAAAAATAATTGGATCAGGTGAAACATCTAGCGAACATAAATTTGTTTTTACTTATATAAATAAAGCCCGGTCAAGCAGACTCTTAAATGGATTGACCACAGGCGTTTTCTTTTTTGTTATTTTTGTTGTAAAATAAGAGCCCGTTTGGATTGAGCATAAGTTCTTAAAACATTTTTAGTTTTTTTTAGTGTTTGGGTATTAGAACAAAGTTATTTTGTATTCCTGATAAGCTCAAAAAAATAATTAAGTTCGATTTAAACTTTGGTTTATCTAAAAAACATAAGTAAAACGAACATAAGCGAAAAAATAAGTTAGACTATCCAACCATTTTTTTGACTTATTTGTTTTGACTTATAGGCATAACCGCAAAAGCCCATCCAAATAGGCTCTAAAATTGTGTACTAAAAGTTAAAAGAGAGAGAGAAAGCAAGAAAGAGAGAGCAAGGAGTAGTACTTTTATACTCTCTATTTGATTTATGTGAATACTTTTTCTTTTTAGTTAGGTACAAAATAAATGACCTCTTTACTAATTTAGAAACAAATTCATTTTATGAAATAATTTACAGCCACACAAATATTCAAAACTTATTTTGAATTACGAGTTTCAAAAGTCTTCACTTTTTTTTAAATGTCGTGCCTAGTTAAATAAATTCACATAAATTAAAGCGGAGGGAGTATTTTTTTGGGTATCTTTTTCGTCTATGCGGCTATTTATAGCCTAATGAAACTTAGGCTAGAAGAGTTGCTAACGTTATAGTCAACATGACATTCACATTTTTTCACAACACTCCCAGAATGTTCATGTAAATTAAAAATTCTAGTGAAAAAAGGTATACATAATTATTCGTAAAAATTAAAGAGAGATGAAGATGAAGATTATTTACATCTATCAGTGGAGGAGTGATGAGAGACATCGCCGGAGAATGGTGACCGTACGACCGTTGGTAACTTTGTTGAGTTGGAATAATGCTTGTGTGACCAGGAAAAGGAAGTGGAAAAGGCAGTGAAAGAAAAGGTGACGTAAGGAAAAGGTTTATATTTTAATTGATTTTACATGGATATTTTCTTTTTTGTTATTTTTGTGTAAAATAAAACTACGTAGTAAAATTAAAGACCAACAAAAGGTGCACAGAGAGAGAAAGCAAGAGAGAGCTTAAGGTATTTTAATGGAACTTGGGTCAGAGGAGTTGCTACTGTGATAGCCAATATCAAATTCACATTTTTTCACAACACTTCCTCTTAAATGTTCATGTAAATTAAAAAATTTAGTGAAAGAAAAGTATACATAATTATTTGTAATACGCATTACTTGCTGTCTCCTCAAAATTGAATAGTGACCGTATGATCTTCGGTAACTTTGTTGAGTTGGAGGAGTGTTGTGTGACAAGGAAAAGGCAGTGAAGGAAAAGGTAGTGTGAGGAAAAAGAATAAATTGAAATTGATTGTCCACAGGCTTGTTTTTCCTTTTTGTTAGTTGATAGGGGTGGAAAAACATAAATTTTCGCCACCGGTCCGAGACAGCTATTTAGGACTCGTTTGGACATGAAATGAAATCAAGTCAATTTTAAGTTGAAGTTTTGTTTGGGCGTGCAATTAAAATTTTTTAAGTTGTTTTTTTCGCGTAACATGAAGAATATTTAGATCTATCGGTAGAGGAGTGATGAGAGACATCGCCGAAGAATAGTGACCGTACGATCGCTAGTAACTTTGTTGAGTTGGAATAGTGCTTGTGTGAAAAGGAAAAGGTAGTGGAAAAGGCAGTGAATGAAAAGGTAGTGTAAGGAAAAGGTTTATATTTGAATTGATTTTACACAGACATTTTCTTTTTTGTTATTTTTATTGTAAAATAAAACTACGTACTAAAATTAAAGACCAACGCCAGAAAGCAAGAGAGAGCAAGGAGTACACATTTTTTATTTTTTGGATAAGTATCTTTTTCATCTAGTCTAATGAAACTTGGGGTAGAAGAGTTGCTACAGTGATAGCCAAAATGGCATTCACATTTTTTCACAACAATTTTTCCTTTTTGTTATATTTACTTCAGTACTTTTAGTGGGTAGGGGCGGGAAAACAGACATTTTTGACACCTGTCCTGGACAGCTGTACATGCCTCTTTTGGACATGAATTTGAAAGCTCGTTTGAATTTCTAACTTATGACTTTTGATTTATTTTTATTGTTTTAGAATAAAAATAAATGATTAAAATACTTTTTTGTTTTACTTAAATACTATAAAAGTGTTTAAAATTTATTTTGGCTTAACAACACCTAAAATAAGTCAATCCAAACAGGCTCTAAGTCGATTTTAAATTGAAGTTTTGTATGGGCATGCAATTAGAATTTTTTAAGTTTTTTTTTTTCGCATAACATGAAAATCTTACAAGTTGTGAAACCGCTCGAAGCTTGCTCAATTTTAATACAATCTTACTAAATAAGCAAACCATCGTTCATAACAAAATTAATACGCTACGGAACGTCATTCTAAAGAAATACCATTTTTGATAGTAAAAAGAAAAAATTGAACATGAGTTCTAGTGTAACTACTCTTTAATATAATCCTCCCACATGATTATAGTCTCTTGGGTCGAGCATGCATTTCCTAATCAGATGACCAAGAAGACGAACCAATATTATTATTTTGAGGCAAGTTTTACATTTTAAAATTATATCTACCTACTTATGAATCTTTTTTACAAAATATAAATTTACAGATCAGGTTTTACATTTAAAAAAATTTAACATCACAATTTGGAATCTCAAATCCTATATATTTTTTTTTTTTTGGAGAATTTGAGATTTGAAATCATGATATGATATGAAGTTGAAATTTTATGCAAATTTCATTAAAAAATGCCGATTTGAAATTAGACTCCCAAATCCTATGGCCAAACACCTACTTAGCAGTTCTTTTTTATGTTTTTTAATAATTTATAAACTTAAATCAGCTTTTAAAAAATTATTTTTGAGCAAATTAAGAACTTATGAGAAGACATAAAATTACGATTTGTTTTGTATATTAAATTATATTCTAGTGTATTATTTGTAAGGTTAAGCAAACATATGAGCAAACATTAAACCATGAATCCAATGTTATCCGAAAGGATAAGTTCTTAGAGGTTATATTTGTACAACTTTTTCAAAATAGGGATAAAGTCCAAATGGTATTATATAAAGAGATATTTTGATAAACCATCCGCAGAACAAGTAGCATATGAAAACAGGACCCGCCCAACTCATCTAAATTTGAACGGATTAATGACAAACGCAAATTTGTTATTCTAGTCCTAAAGGGCCTACTTCACTCTTGTATATTGTGTGTAGTATTTGGAAAATGAGTGAAATTAAGGATAAAACCCTCTGCGGCTCTCTAAGAACCTAAATGTTGGCTCTTAAAAAAATTGGAACGATCTAGTAATAAAAAAATACTCGCCCAAATTAGTTCTCCCTCAATCATTTTTTTCTTGTCCATAACGATTTTGCGTGTGCATTAATATATTTAATAATATATATATATATATATATATATATCATAATATTCATATAATTGGTGTGTAGTTTCATTTGGAAAATGAGTAGTTAATATTAAGGATAAAACAAGAAATAAATATTGTTTTTCTCTTGATATGCTAACGCGGACAAGTATCGTTTAATTTTAGTATAGTGATATAAAACTGTTACAAAGAACTATGGAAGTATAAGTCATCTAAATGTTGGTAAATGAATAATTCTTAGAAACAAGGGTAAAATGGTAAATTACCTCTTGATTTTTCAAATCATACAGGTAAAATTGAATATCTAGTTTTGGTATAGCAGACAAGTAAAATTAGTCGGGCAAACAGATTTAATCCATTCTTTAATGAAACGTGCGTTGTCTTTGAAACAATTGTTAAATGGTTCTCAAGACAATTTTTGATAGTCTAAAATCTCAAATAACATGTATGAAGCTTTTATTTATGTTAACCCAGAAGCTGTGTATGGCTAGTAATTCCAAAAGAAAGAGACCATATCAAGTATTCTAAAACATGAGATGAGTGTACTTTGCCTGCACTGGTTTTAGAAAATGGCAACAAATCTGTATGCTCAGATAGTATGTGCGGCTACTAGGAGAGATATGATTGAGAACAAAGTTATATGATGTAAGGTGGAAGTAGGAGAAAAACTAAATGGAAAATGGACAAGATGTACGTAGCATTAAATGCGAAAGGCGACTTAATGGTTCTTTTTATTAAATGAGCATCTTCTTAGTGAAGATGAAGGTGTGTGGATGTGATAGTAAGGAGGTATGAGAATTTGGACATTACATGAGTTAGGAGAGGTTGGAATAGTAAGATGCGTTGTTCACAGAGGGGGAAGGTGATTAGTCGGAATTTTAAAATCATGAAAATAATTCAAACTTAATTGTTTTAAGACTTTTTCAAAAGTTAGTTGTAAATACTATAGATCTTACATAGGGAGATGTGGAGGTCCTCGACTTTCGTAATTAGATCGGGAAAAGGTTAGAAAAATATGAATCTGCTATAGAAGAGTGGTCTCCTTAATATTTTGTCTAGAGTTTGTTTAAATGCTTGATGTTATTGGACAATTATATCGAGAATGGACAAGCAGAGAGTATTATTAATTGACCGGTAATTATAACTCTAATAAAGTGATCTTGAATTTCCTTAAATAAAACGAGATGTTCACATCTCACCACAAAAAAATTATAATCAACTTTCAACTATAATTTATGATATGATTACCAACCTGATGACAAACTACCATTGGTTAAACAAGCTTTTTCATTTTCATTTAAACTTCTAAAAAAAAAAATGATAGTGTGATACTTTGGCATGAGATAAAAGACTTGGGACTAATTAGTGAGAGAAATGCTTGCTGCAGATCCCAGTGCTCATAAAGGATTGTCTAAGCACTTTCAACAGTTAGTTTACAACCGATACTTCATTCTGCTCCCGATAACTATGCCTGAGCAGTGGTCGTCCTAGGCCATAGCCAATCTATCAATGAACTGTATTCAAGTAAAATGGATTAATAAGCAATGTGATCTTACTACTAAGGATCTATTCTTAACCAGAGGTCTCAGATGCGAACCCTATGTATGGAAAACAGCTTGATAGGAAGCATTTAATGATCTTATTTGGTGAATCCGGATTAGTTGCGGGCCCAATGCGAGCACAAGACACTGGATGAGGAAAAAAAAAGTGGTGTGATCTTTATGAATTGCATAGTAGCCTGTCCATATAGCTATTATGCAATAAAGGGCAGCCCGGTGCACAACGCATCCCGCGTTAGCATGGTCCGAGAAAGGACCACACTCCAACAGATGGGATGTAGATAACCTACCCTAATGGCTGTTTCCACTGCTTGAATCCTTGCTCAAGCGCACACCATAAAACAAAAGAAACCCTCAAAAGTTTGTTTCTTCACTCCATGAAAACTTAGGAAACTTGAATAGTTAGCTTCTGTATTCCCCCGGGCCAAGAGCAATTTTCTTTCCACAATGTCAAAATTCATGCTCCGTTACAGTTCTACACGCCTAAAAAATTTCAGAAGGTTTCTCATAGATATGCTGTGACAACTCGAGCATAAGCATAGTGCATACCGTTGGCAGCATGATCATTTGGAGCATTGTCATTCTGCTCCCAAGCACCATACACATCTCTTTTCTGGAAACCAATTAGAAGATTAGGATACCCAAACACATATGAGGAGAACTATGCATCGATAAAGATGGAAAGGAAGCGCCACATACCTGAAAAAGGTTGTACACAATATCCGAGTCCTGGAGGTACTGGGGACGACCCGGGGATACAAATGCAAATTTCCACTGCAAAGCAAAAGTACCACATGTGAGACTCTGGAGAGCACAATTATAAACTTTACCTAAAGAATGACTCATAAATTTTCAAGATGACAATTCCCAGTAAAATATGACAAATGCAAAGGCAGGACGACCAAACACCTTGGAAAACTCCTCATCTGAACCTGCAATTTTCCCTGAATGCGAGCTTTAACTTCAGTCCATGTCTCACCCTCATGAATAACCAGGAAAAAGGGCTCACCAAAGTTCTGTATTTGCTAAACTCAAGAGAAAGGAATTAAAAAAAGAAGAGAGAGGAACCAAAAACAAACAATTCAAGGAAGAACCTACCCAGAAATAAACAAGTATTGCACCAATAATTTTACCCATGTACTTACTGCTTAAGTGACACTTATTTTGGACAAATTCTTTTTATTAAAGTGACATTTATTTAGAGACGGAGGAAGTATATAATATATGCTTCTCCTTCGAAATTAATGTGGAGATGCTTGGATTGTGAGAACAAATTATTTTTATCGTATTTTTTTTTTTATGTCTTATAAGTATTTTGAATTATTAAATTATTGTGATTATGATGTTTTTTTTTTTTTTTAATAATTTTCAATTATGTAAACTTCAAGAATTTGAGAATTCAATGGATGTGAGATTAATGTTAAAAAAAAAGGTGAAGAGGCGATGGATTGGAGGACTATTTGTTGAGTTTGAAGAGTTTTCAGTGTGCGAGGAAAAAGAAGAATGAGGTAGTGAAAGGAAAGAGGTTTATATTGGGGGTAGTTTCGTAATTCTAGAAGAATTTTTTATTTTTACTTTTTGGTTTTTTGGTTATACACTTCAACTCGAACAGGTACGGCTATTCACGTCAGTGGTCAGGTTATTTGATCGAGACGGATTTTAAGGAGAAACTAACTTCAATAAAAGTAGACAGATATATACCCCTTCTGTTCCAAAGTAAGTGTCGGTTTAAGGAAAAAAAAAAAAAATTATCTCAAAATAAGTGTTGTTTTAAAAATTCAAAACAAAAAATAATAATAGTTTTCAACTATATGTCTCATGGCAGCCTGCTCCAGTCCCCTTATGAAACCTTCGTTATTGGGTTAGTCATACACTTCACATGTTTTTAGTGATTCACATGGCATCATCAAATGAAACAAATCTTGGATAAGAATCTACAACGCACTAGAACGTCCTTGTTGACGCTTCGACTCACGACCCATGTAACAAGCTACGCCAAGTAAAAAGTGTAGAACAATTGGTTCATAAGGACCACCGTTGTATAACCATTCATCAACGGATGACGCTTCCCAAATTTCCCAAATTGGGTACCCCTATATTAGAAAACTATTTCTTCTTAATAGTGAGTCATTCTCAAAAACATCTAATAAATAGGAATAACTTAGTAAATTATATCTTGTATTTATTATTTTTCTTGATGGGCGTCAAATGAGCTAACACAAGCTTATTTTGGGAGGGAGGGAGGGAGCGAGTAAGTACTAGTAATTTTTTATCTCAATTTACGCGTTGGCGTTTGAATTTCGAGAGTGAAATTGAGTTTTTTAAGTTTTAACTGTAAATTATGTCTTTTAAATATATTGAATTGTTAATTATTGTGATGTAGTAGTACTTTCTTCATACCTTTCAAATATGTAAATTATAATAAAGATTTTATATCCGAACTTAAGGACAAAATTAAGAAGTTTGGTTCTCGAGTTCTAAACTATGCACATAGATTGGGACAAAAAGAGTGTATACATAATTAGTATATGATATGTGTATTTTGACTAACGACTGTAAATATTTTTGGTCGAGCGGCCAAATGTGTAACCTATGTACGCGGAAAGTGTAAATAATTTTTATAATATTGATGTAATTTAACGTGTTATAATAAATTGATTATCATCTTATTTAAATTAGTAATTAATATTTGTTGTAAAAAGTTACTTACTGATAATGACCTTATAAATGATTTTAATTATGTAAATAAATTTTGCATTATTAATACATATGACTTAAAACCTACTTATTATTGTTGTTGTACTTTTTGCTTTTGACTTTCACGTGTAAGGTGGTTATTTCATGGCACTCATTATTGATAAGAACAATTGTTGTTAGCAATTTTGTAGCGTGATTGAGTGTCTGTTTATTCAAACATTTCTTGTCTCATTGTTAAATGTTCCTATAATATTAATTATTCGAATTCTTACCATCGTATATGTCACAATATAATTGAAATCCTATTACAGCAGAAGTATCATCTCGTGAATTTCTAACCTGAACTATCAGGTGTTTGCATCTCCTATCTGAACTATCACCAACTATTTATCAAAAAAACACCTCTACTAGGATTTGATGGGTGTGTGGTATACATTCTCTCTCTCTCTCTCTTTTTTTGGGCTTAAAAGGGTGTTGAATGACACTCCACGCGGATAATTAAAGGAATTAATTGGGAAATTTAAAAAAAAAATTAAGAGATAATGGTAAAAAAAACACATCTAAAGTATCATTTTTTTGCGAGTTTCCAGCATCATTAGATACTAGTCAAGGTGTGTTTTGATAAATAATTGGTGATAGTTTAGGTAGGAAATACAAAAACTTGATAGTTCAGGTATATTTTGATAAATAGTTAGTGATAGTTTAGGTCGAAAACGCAAACACCTGATCGTTCAGGTAGAAAACTCACAAAAAGGTAATACTACAGGTGCGCTTTTTACCATTATCTATTTTACAAATGAAGAACTGTGGTAAACAGTGTTTTAATCCAGCAGTGAACCCATTCAATGTGAATGAGGATTACTAATATCATAGGATTTCAAATATTGGACAACTACGTAAAAAAATTGTTGCATTTTAATTCCATTTCATGGATATTTGAACATGTGAAGGTATATGGTTCGGTAATCCTTCTTTTGAAAATTTAGAAGAGGGTAATTAATTAGAAGGAAACTGCAACAACTTTAAGGTGTTGTTGATGAATTCCACTCAAAAGCTAAAAGTTTGGACTAAAAATATTTTTGAATACACTTGTTAGGAAAAAGAAAAGAATTTTAGCCGTCCGAAGAGTCGAGATAAAGGTTTCTCAACACTCAATTTCATTGAAAATAAACTTCAAATTTTGTCAAAAAAGTGAAGATATCTTATAGAATAAAGAGTTTAGACAAAATTTAATTCCCCAATGGGGAAATACTAACTTTTTTTTCACAATCTACAAATAACAGGATTAAAAAAGATAGGAGAGCGCTTTGGCATGAGATAAAAGACTTCGGAGTAATTAATAAGGGAAATGCTTGCTAGAAATCCCAGTGCTCATAAAGGCTCGTCTAAAAGTACTTTCAACAGTTTATTTTCAAGTGATTTTGGATTAACGATAATTTTATATATTTACTAGCGGTCTATGCCCGTGCTGCGCACGGGCCCAATACTTTAGATTATAGTGCATCTATGTGTATATAGTTGTCTTTGAATGGTGATTATATATATATATATATATATATATATATTATGTTCAAAGCACAATTAATATAACATTGTAGTTTGTCTTTCCGTATCTAAAACTTTATTATACTAATGGTTGCTATGAATATAAAATCGGCAAATTTATTAATATTTTTAAAAGAGAAGACTTGTTTAAAAAGAAACTATTTTGTCTCTTTGAGATAAAACAATAGCAATATTTAAGCATCGAGGTGATACTTTTAATTTTAATTCGATTAATTTAAAAGTGTAAAATATTTATTATTTTTTATCAAATTTTGATTTGGATAATTCTAATTTAAATTATTAAATTAATTTTACATGTTTAAAACAAAACAAAGTAGAAATTGATTTTCTATTTAAACGAAGAAATACTATTTTTTAATTTTTGGTAAATATTCTCGGTTTTAGCTCATTTTACTTGTCATGTTGTCTTTTGCATGGTTTTTTAAGAAAACGTCGATTAGAATTATGATTTGACTAATTTACCTTATTCATTATTTGATTTCCATTTGATATATATTTTTCTACGACATTAATCTCTTTCACATTTATTGGAGTAAGAATAAAAATAAAAAAAAAAGTAATTAAATTCTATCTTATTTTAAAATATAAATATTTTAAGTATATTTATTTTAGTAAACATAACAAATAAATGACATGGCGGAATAGCAAATACTGACGGTTTAATAGGCTAGATTAGATCTCGAGGCTAATATAAAAAAAGAAATAAAATTGTATGGTTTACCTCTGACACCTTTTGAAGAAAAGCAATTTCATTTGCTCCCACTAATGAATTGATACGCACGTGGCAATAGATATCATTATTGACTCAAATGAGATACTTTGGAAATTACATGAATATTGTTTGATTTTTTAATATGGGGTGCATTTTTTTTTTGACATTATTAATTTGCACTATTTTTATGCATATATATATATATATACACACACACACACACACACACACACACACTATATTCAAAACACGATTAATATAACATTGTAGTTTGTCTTTCGTATCTAAAACTTTATTATATTAGTGTTTTACGAATACAAAGTACGCACTTTTTTTTTGACATTATTTTTTTTTAATATGGGGTTCATTTATTTTTTATATTCTTGATTTTGTTAATATGGGGTTCACTTTTTTTAATCGTGAGTTTGGAGATGGTGGGTTCCCTTTTTTTTTATTTTTTTATATATATATATTGCTTGATGTTGTTTAGTATGGGGTCCACCCTTTATGGGGTGCACTTTTTTTTTTTGGACATTATTAGTTTGTACTATTTTTATGCATATAATATATATACATATATTATGTTCAAAACACGATTAATATAACATTGTAGTTTGTGCTCGTATCTAAAAAACTTTATTATATTAGTGTTTCTTTACGAATAAAAAGTACGCACTTCTTTTTTTTAATATTATATTTTTTTTTAATATGGGGTTCAATTTTTTTTTTTTAAATATTGCTTGATTTCATTAATATGGGGTCCACTTTATTTTTTTCCATGAGTTTGGAGATGGTGAGTTTCAATTTTTTTTTTTGCTCGGTGTTATTTAGTATGGGGCCCACCCCTTTTTTTTTAAGGGACAACGGACGATGAAGCATGAGTCTAAACCATGCTTTATATAGTTTCTTCCTTTTTTTATTTTTATTTTTTATATTGCTTGGTGTTATTTAGTATGGGGCCCTTTTGGACGTTATTAGTTTCTTATTTATTTTTATGCATATATATATATATATATATAAACTATGTTCAAAATACGATTAATATAACATTGTAGTTTGTGCTTCGTATCTAAATCTTTGTTATATTAGTGTTTGCTACGAATACGCATCGTGTTTAATATGGGGCCCACATTTTTTTTAACAGTGTTTGTTTTTTAAATATGGGATTCACTTTTTTTTTTCAATATTGCTTGATTTTGTTAATATGGGGTCCACTTTTTTCCTACGATTTTGGATGTGGTGAGTTCCACTTTTTTTTAATACTCGATGTTGTTTAATATGGGGCCCACAATTTTTTTTTAGGGCTTGATTAATATGGGGCCCAAAAAAAATTTTTTTTTTTTTGGGGTTCACTTATTTTTTATATTGCTTGATTTTGTTAATATAGGGTCCACTTTTTTTTATCGTGAGTTTGGAGATGGTGGGTTCTCTTTTTTTTTTTTTTTTTTATATATATATTGCTTGATGTTGTTTAGTATGGGGTCCACCCTTTATGGGGTGCACTTTTTTTTTTTTTTGGACATTATTAGTTTTCACTTATTTTTATGCATATAATATATATAAATATAATATGTTCAAAACACGATTAATATAACATTGTAGTTTGTCTTCTGTATCTAAAAAACTTTGTTATATTAGTGTTTGCTACGAATAAAAAGTCGTACTTCTTTTTTAATATTATATTTTTTTTAATATGGGGTTCAATTTTTTTTTTTTTTTAATATTGCTTGATTTCATTAATATGGGGTCCACTTTATTTTTTTCCATGAGTTTGGAGATGGTGAGTTCCAATTTTTTTTTGCTCGGTGTTATTTAGTATGGGGCCCACCCCTTTTTTTTTTTTTAAGGGACAACGGACGATGAAGCATGAGTCTAAACCCATGTTTTATATAGTTTCTTCCTTTTTTTATTTTTATTTTTTATATTCTTGGTGTTATTTAGTATGGGGCCCACCCTTTTGGACATTATTAGTTTGCACTATTTTTATGCATATATATATATATATAGACTATGTTCAAATACGATTAATATAACATTATAGTTTGTCTTACTTCGTATCTAAATGTTTTGTTATATTAGTGTTTTAACTGCGAATACGCATCGTGTTTAATATGGGGCCCACATTTTTTTTAACGGTGTTTATTTTTTAAATATGGGATTCACTTTTTTTTTTTTGATATTCTTTGATTTTGTTAATATGGGGTCCACTTTTTTTTTCCTCTGATTTTGGATGTGGTGAGTTCCACTTTTTTTTAATACTCGATGTTGTTTAATATGGGGCCCACAATTTTTTTTTTTAGGGCTTGATTAATATGGGGCCCAAAAAAAATTTTTTTTTTTTTAGGGTTGATTAATATGGGGCCCAAAAAAATTTTAAATTTTTTTTTTTTTTTATGGGGGTCCACAAACGGACGACGAAAAGTGCCCCAACTCCCTCTTCTAAATAGTAGTAAAGTAATATGCAACGTAACAAAACATGGGGTCACTGAGGACCTAGTTCATGCGAAGCAGTCATAAACTGAAGTAGTAGGATTATCCCATAACTGCCTAACAAAAGTGGTGCTAATTTGTTTGCTTAAGCTAATAAAGCTTCCAAGCAGACACAGAAGGAAATAGCATATACACAAAATGATCAAAAAGTTGTTTTCCAGCTCTTCCTTTCGATGTAAGTCCACTACCCCATTCTGCTCCCGATAACTATCCCTGACTCTGAGGCCTGAGCAGTGGTCCTCCTAGGCCCTAGCCTATCAATAAATGACCTGCATTCAAGTAAAATGGATGAATAAGTAATGTGATCTTACTACTAAAGGATCCATCCTTAACCAGTAGTCTTAGATTCAAGCCCCGTGTATGGAAAACATCTATAGGAAGCGTTTTGCCATTTAATGAGTCTTACGCGGCGTGAATCAGAATTAGTCGGCCGATGTGAGTACAGAACATCGGATGAGAAATAAAAAAGGATTGGTGTGATTTTATGAATTGCATAGTAGCCTGTCTAAATAGCTACTACTATGAAATGACAGTAAATTTAACAAATTAGTAAATGTTTAGTGGAGAAATGAATTTCTTGACATTGGTGATGCATAGATCCTTACTTAAGACTTTCACTGATCAATGACTTTACGGACGGCAACATCAGCTTCAATTATCACTGTATCACCCACAAGATGACCTCTTCCAGGATCATTTAGTTCAGTAAGAGGCATGAATGATTTGAAACCCCAGTCACTCTCACTTGCATTAAACTGGTGATTTAGTTCAGTAAGAGGCATGAACATTAAACAAAACAGTGACTGTCCCCTTCATTAAAATGGTGTCGAGTCTCTGCCATAAGAGTCACAACATTAAACAACAGTCAGCACTTCAACTAATCAAATCACAATACGCAATGACATAAACACAGGCCCTCAAAGGGAGAAACCATTGAAAGTAATTACAGGTGAGTAAAAAGCAAAAGACAGATCCCTTTCCAATCTTATGGGGATTCTCAGAGCAGTATGGATTCTGCATCATTTACAAATTCCTCCTTACACCAAAAGAAAAGAAAAGTATACAGTTAATCTGTTGGAATGAGTTAGCTTTGCTGCCATTGTTGGAGTACTTCTTGAAATAAACAGCCAAATGAAAAACTAAATCACGTGTTTTGTTATTAAAATATCCAAACTATAATACATGGGTGGAAGTTCATTTATTACTTCGTTCCTTAAGGATGAAAAGAAAAATCAAAAGTAAGTGCAAAATACTACCTGAATACGTTAAGAAAAATCTAAAGTATGAAGGTTATGAGGAAAATCAGAAAATACAACACAACAAAGCCTTATTCAAACGGCTTAAATATGCAGATGTTAGATAACCTATAGATTATCCGTCATCTTAAACTCATGCAAAAAATTCTTATCTTTTATACAACAAATGAGATCTCTGACCTTTTCTCACTGTGAACTTGTCATGAATTTGATCAAGAACAGCTAAGCTAAACCGTGCATATATACTCCAACCATCAGGCAATGTTGCAGCATCTGCCACATCCAAATACATTGATAAATGGTCTGTAATGTTCCTTTTTTTGTTCCCTTTTGGGAATATCAGTATCCTCCTGCAAGACACAATGCACCATATAGTACATCATTATCATATCCCCATTAAATTTGTAAAGTAATCCACTAAAAATGGGATGTTGAAAAAAATTACCATTCATATCCTCCAACACAGAAAGCATCAGAGTACAACTTCTCCACATTCAACCTTGAAAAATTGTTGACAGTCCATGTGAACCAGGCTGATGCCGGATCATCCACCTTGCGTGGCGTGTCCACTGGTGCAACTGCCATAAAATAAAATGTGCAATTTTTTTGAAAGACGGACAAATAATATGATATCAGTCAAACAAACAAAAGCATCAATCCCAAACTTGTTGGGGTCGATGATATGAATCCTCTACATATTTTGCTCAATTCGGCTCCATTTCATTCTAATACTGATAAGTAATTAGTGCAACATAACACATAATACAATTCAATCAATGTAAAGATGTGCAGCCATTCACATCTATTCCACTAGTGGTGTAAGAAAAGTGATGTTAAATAATAAATAATCGGCACAAGGAACTATACATCAAATAAAAAAAAACAAACGTATTATTCTATATAAAGAATGTGTGCGTGTGTTTGTGTCTGTGTGTGTGTAAAAGTAGGTGAGATACCTTCGATCGTCTGAGGTTCCTTAGTAGGAAAATCAGAAGTAGGAACAATAATTTTGTGTTCTTCTGGCTGCCAAAAACAAAGCAAAGTATCAAAATTCGATCCAACAAAGCTGGACAAATTTGATTAATCTTTCACATTTACAGAGAGAGATATTAGGTAAAGCATACACCGCAGTAGCATCAAATTATTAAACTCAGCACATAGTCATCCAAAATATCAATAAACTCCACCCAGCAAAGCAGCTTTGAACAAAAAACAAGCAAAACAGAATGAAACTGTAAAGAAAGTGAATTCTTGGAGCAATAGAACAGATTAAATTCAGCAACAATAAATCCAACAAAAAAAAATATTGCAAAAGGCCACCAAATAAAGCCAAAAAAAAAAAAAAGTACGACAATAAGTGATTTCCAACGGGTACTTCTTAAATTACGACGACTTTCCCTTTCTTCCCCATTTTTCCAATCTAACTCCACTTCTGTTACTCTTTTCCTATAAAGTGTGCCGCATATACCTGGCGATTGTGCACGTACTTCAAGAATGAAGGAACCACAGGAAAGCGATATTGTTCACCGCATTGATTTCGAAGGGATTTCTGAAAGCAAATTATATCCCCATCTTCTAGCTGCAAAGCCAGAGGAATATCGCATAAGAAAATTTCATTGCTAATAAATCCAGCAGAAAAAACTATTGAAATACACCCACAAATGCATAAAAACCCTAAAGTGTCAACTGGCAAAGTGGCAATTGATTGCATATACCTGGCAGTCACGAAAACTCAGCATACTGTCAATCTGTTCACACATCACATTGGGTTCAAATTTTATTTCCTGTCAATAACAAAACCTGAAAATCACATACCATATGCTAAGAGTTAAGAAATTGGTAGCAAGAGAAGGAAAACTAACCTCAAAGAGTTCAATTTCTTCATCAGGGGAAAAGCCAGCCAACTCATTCAGCCTTGGTAATATCTCCAGCGGCTTTCCACTTCCTTTTACAAAAAGCCGCCCAACATACCTGACAACAAAAAGGAAATCAAACAGAGAAAGACCAAAAAAACCTCATCCGTATCATGGTTTCTCATATATGCGGCCCCAAGCAGTTGGAATTAAACAGCAGTTCAAGTTTTAAATTCATTAAATGGAGAATTAACCCTATTAATATTGTGGCTCGTCAAGTCCAAGTTTTGACCAAGGCTTTTCCACCTTTTTGTGTACACTCATGCTAACTACAGTGTCACATTCAATTCTCTACGATGTCTGATTTAAACAGCTAGATCAAGTAAAAGTACAAAGCACCTTTTCATGCAATCGTATTTACTCAAAATAAACGAGGAAATCCCAAAATCAAACATGCAAATCACTACATTAGTGAAAGTAATTCCAGCGATTGAGAAGTAAATGTAATACCTTATCTTCTCTTTCAGAGGGTCATAAAGTTTGAAAAATAGAAGGATTTCTTCCTTGATCATCTTCCCTGGTTGAGATAAAGGTCGCAAATCCTGCAAGGATACACAAAACAAAATATAAAATGCAAAAGCAAAACATGCAGAATAAAGCCTCACAGAGAAAACATGCAACAAGTTAATCACCAAAACGGAAGACAAGTAAGCAAGGGATGCATTACCAGGCATAAGTCTACTTCCAGAAAAAGTTTTAGCTCATCATTGTTCCATTTGTTTGAAACCTCTCTCAGTTCACCAACCTGAAAGTACATCATGCAAGATCATTAACACCAAGTTAATCAAGCACTCCCGTCCTTTAGCAGATAGTAGAACCCATGCACTACAGAAGAAAGATTCCAAGACACGCAAGCTGTCCCGGACACCACAGTTATCCCAAAAAAAAAAAAAAAGAGAGAAAAGTTACAAGACTGAATGATCTCAATACCAGCCACAATTGTCACGCTACAAGAAACTGGACCAGAGGAGTCCCAATATCTTCAATCGAAAATCATGTTCGGAAAGTGGGGCGGAGTTTCCTTTTTTTCTTTTTCTTTTTTTTTTGGCGTGGGGGGTGGCGGCAATGGACTTGTGGCACATCAAGCACGAGGAATTAATGAATCAAACAGTCCCACATAGCTGAAGAATAAATTCCTTTTAAGGGCTTAGATCATATAAGGAATGATGGGTAATGCAGGGTGGCTTCACACCACTACAAGATTACTATCATGCTAAGATCATTCTTTTCTTGCATGTGATGGATAAGCCAAGGAGAACAAATTTTGTGGAAGACCAAACATGAAATATACAAAGAATATCACCAGTAAAGCTGCAGTCATAACTCAGACGAAGAGCACACTGCAGAAAGATAGGCTTGCCAGACAGAACTTACGGGTTGAATTTCCTCTTGAGCTGTCAATGCGCGATCAGGCCGATAAGTGTGGTTCTGGCGTTTTGCCCATAGCCAGTAACGTTGAAATTGCACTGGTATACCAAATGCCTGAGCAACTTCCTCCTGGAAACAAATGTTCCATCAGACACGTGCCATACTTAAAGACTTACATTGATTGACCAATGACATATGTTTATCTCATCTGCTGAGAGAGCCAAAATAATTTTGTGAACCCTCACCACCTAACCATTAGAACTCCTTTTTCTCAGTTTTTATGATTGTTTGTATTCTCCTCTGTTTTTTTTTTTTTTTTTTACCTGCATTAGCGCTCAGAATTTGAAGTTTTATCTTTTAACTCAATATAAAACACAAGTAAAGAAAGTTTACATTCCATATTTCAAGTTGTAGAAGCAGGAAATTTCACATGACACCTCTTTATTAAACAAGGGCAAACTGAATTCATTCTCATGCAGTACTTACAACTGCTCGTCAGAAAACGAAATGCAACAGAATGATAAATGTACCTTGAATTGAGTAAATGGCATCTGTTTCTGAATACGAAAAGTACGCACTTTATCATGGTCCACAAGATCAAAATAAATCTCCTTCCCAATTTGTTCACCTAGGTCTTCATCACGAGCTACCTGAAAAATCAAATGACTAATTTCAGTAAAAAGGTTCCTAAATATAAAGAATGCAAGAAGTAAAGGATAGAGACAAAAAGTTGAAAAGACCTTGATGATTGTGTAGAGACAAGCCTCTTGTTTCTCCTTTCCCTTTTGTTTCTTTTCTTCTTGCTCTTTCTCAGTCTTATCTGAAAATTGAGGTTGATAAAAGATACTATGACTGGACCAGTAGAATGAGAAACTAAATCAGTAGTATTGAGTAGATTCCCACCCAAAGATGCTAGGCTATGTCCTTATCCACATTGCATTTAGTTTTTTCCCTTGTCGCTTTCACGAATATAAACAAGCATATACGGGTTTGAATATTTTAGAAGTTTGAACAGTGAATCATTGCCAAAGCACATAAACCAGAATTCATCAAATTTCCCACGGCCTAAGATCAAACATAAGTGATAGACAAGCACTACCCACAGATGGATAGTCTTGGATGCTCAACCATGACCTATGTCAAAAAAAGTTTTGCATAGTTTTCGCTCCAACTTCCGCTTCCTTGTTGGCAAATATACAGACTGACAATTCATCAAATTCCCGAATTTGTCTAAGATCAGACATAATCCGACAGCTGGAAGTACTACTTACCGATGGATAGTCTTAGATGCTCCAAACACTGTGTATGAGGATGTTGGGTTTGTAGCGTTCACTAATTTGACTTTTGCTACTTAGATTATGTTTATATAGGATGACGGTTATTTATATAGTTTGCAAAAGTCTTATTAAGAGGTGCTCATTAAGTGCCGGTCACGGCTTTTCAGAATTGCATCGTGACATTCACACAGCAACACTGCAAATAAATTCAGTCAGTGTCGCAATTTAAAGAAATTTTAGGTCAATTTCACACCACAATCACAGCAGACTAAATCCAGCAGCTATATATAAAAAACAAAATCAATAATTTCAAACTACACCAAACACAGCTACTTTAAACAAAACAAAAAATACGTAAAACAGAGAAAAATTGTAGAAACAAGGTGAATACACACAGCAACACAGCTAATATATTTAGTAGAAATGGCATTTTTGAAAAGAAATTTTAGGTCAACTTCACATTGCAATCACAGCAGACTATGTTCAACACATTTATTTAGAAAACTACACCGAGAAAAGCTACTGTAAGCAGAAAATACGCAAAGCAGAGTGAAACTGTAAGAACAAAGTGAATACACACAGCAACACAGCAAAATAAAATCAATAACAATCGCATTGTCAAAAGAATTTTTAGGTCAACTTCACACAGTAAACACAACGGACTATATTCAACACATTTATTTTCAAAAGGCTACTGTAAGCAAAAAAAAAACACAAAGCAGAGAAAAACTGTAAAAACAAAGTGAATACACACACAACAACCAACAAGCTAATAAATTCAGAAGTAAAATTTCACGCCGCAATCACATCAGACTATATTCAGCACATTTATTTACAAAACTACACCGAGAAAAGCTACTGTAAGCAAAAAATACGCAAAGCATAGTGAAACTGTAAAAACAAAGTGAATACACACAGAAACAGTAACAATCGCATTTTTAAAAGAAATTGTAGGTAAATTTCACACCGTGTTATCATCGGACTATATTCAGCACATTTATTTACAAAACTACACCGAGAAAAGCTACTGTTAGCAAAAAATACGCAAAGCAGCAAAGCAGAGAGAAACTGTAAAAACGAAGTGAATACACACAGCAAACAGCTAATAAGTTCAGTAATAACATAATTTTTAAAAGAAATTTTAGGCTGTAAACAAAAAAAACGCAAAGCAGAGTAAAACTGTAAAAGCAAATGAAATAACAGAGTAAAAATTAAAGAGAGATGAAGATGAAGATTATTTACATCTATCGGTGGAGGAGTGATGAGAGACATCACCGGAGAATAGTGACCGTACGATCGTCGGAAAAATTATTGAGTTGGAGTAGTGCTCGTGTGACCAGGAAAAGGAGTATACTTTTTTTATTTTTGGGATACGTATCTTTTTCATCTACAGAAGAGATTATGACTTGAGAATTCTAGTTTATGACTTTTGATTTATTTTTATTATTTTGAAATAAAAATAAATGATTAAAAATATTTTTTTATTTTACTTAAACACTATAAAAGTGCTTAAAAGTTATTTTGGCTTAACAACACCTAAAATAAGCCAATTCAAATAGACTTTAAGAGCCTGTTTGGATGGGCTTATGCCTATAAAAGGCTAAGATCATAAGTTAAAAAAAAAAAAAAAGTTGGTGAAATAATGTATTTTTTGTCTATAAGTTTTTTAGATCTTTTTTTTGCGCGGATTGCCCTTCGTTTGGGGTGGTCTATAAATTTTGCCTCAAATTTGTGGTCTTTAAATTTTGCCCTTTCTTGGAAAGATGGGCGAATACATGAAGTTGAGTTCAACCCCTCTCGTGCATAAAATAAAAAAAATAATTTCGCAAGGCTTGAATGGCTATTATCTGGGAGTGTATGCCGGATCTCAAAGATACAATCTTTAAGAAAAAGTTAAAGTTATCCGGATCCACATAACTAAAAATCTGCCCTCAAAGAAAGTCGACCTTTAGACTTTTAGTTAAACATAACTAAAAGTCTGCCGGAGGGGGCATACAAAATTTAAACTTTGCCTTATTAACTTTGCCTCAAAATAGCTAATAAGCACATTCATTGATACACTCTTAAACAGGGGATCACTCTAGAATCATAAGGAGAGGATCAACAGATTACTTTGGGATGGATTGAAATTTAAACAGTAGCATTCTTTCCCTGTCCAAAACTTTTTCCTTTGATTAATACTACATGATTATCAAGTAGTAACATCTTAATAAAATAAAATAAAAAGCATCCAAAGCAGTTAAAAATAACGCATTTTTAGCTAGGAAAACATTTTAACTAAAGAGAACAACATTTAAACGCACACTCATTGGCAGGAAACAAGAACAAGGAAGGAAAAAACTGAAACTAAAAATAACTCTGGCAAACATTTTGAAAGCTACATGAATACAAGAACACAAAACGTTAGTCTTTATACTAGCACAAAACCATTGGTCTTATCTAAAAGATAAGCCATTTTCGAGATTAAACTTATCCCAAGGCGAAGTGAACACCTTAGCACATCATATTCAGAGAAACATAAAGGTTTAAACTAAGCAAAATTTACTCAGACTAAATTAATAATTGATTGTAATCGAGCAAAACAGATGTGGAAAAAAAATGATAGGGGAAGTGATTTGCCTCAAGGCAAAGTTTGCCCATAAGGCATAAGTATGCCCCCATCGGCATAAGTTTGGTAATTCCTTAACAAGGGTGTGTATATATACTTTTAACGGACAAACTTTTATCTACAGGATCCGGCATGACTTTAAAAATAATTATCAAATTTTTTATGAACCGGCATACTTATGCCAAGTCTCATCGTAAGACATAAATATCCGGATCCGGCTTTAGAACAAGTATGTTTACTCAAAAAAAAATTGTTGAGTTTTTTTAAAAAATTTGACTGTGTGGGGGTTCGAACCTGAAACCCATGGAATTTAACGAAGGGCAAAATTTAAAGTTTTTAAATATGAGGGGCAAAATTTAAAGATCACCCCAAAAGAAGGGCAATTCTGCGAATTGCCCCTTTAGATAAGCTAAGTCAAATGGGCCCAATTATTTTTTTGAGCTTATTTTAACCACAAAATGACTTTAAGTGGATAGGGGCGGGGAAACACTAGAAAAATTTCGAAAACATGTCCTTTAGGCCTCGTTTGCCAATCCAATTCTAAGTCGATTTTAAATTGAAGTTTTGTATGGGCATGCAATTAGAATTTTTTAAGTTGTTTTTTTCCGCATAACATGAAAATCTTACAAGTTGTGAAAACTATCAAAACTTCCCCAATTTTAATACAATCTTACTAAATAAGCAAACGATCGTTCATAACAAAGTTAATACGCTACCAGAACGTCATTCTAAAGAAATACAACAGCTATTGATAGTAAAAAGAAAAATTGAACATGAGTTCTAGTGTAACTACTCTTTAATATAATCCTCCCACATGATACGGACAATCTCTTCAGGTCGAGCATGCATTTCCTGATCAGATGACCAAGAAGACGAACACACATTATTATTTTGAGTCAAGTTTTACATTTTAAAAATATATCTACCTACTTATGAATCTTTTTTTACAAAATATAAATTTATGGGTCAAGTTTTACATTTAAAAAAATTTAAAATCATAATTTGGAATCTCAAATCCTTTTTTTTTTTTTTGAATTTGAGATTTGAAATCATGATAAGATATGAAGTTAAAGTTAAAATTTTATGCAAATTTCATTAAAAAAATGCTGATTTGAAATTAGACTCCGAAATCCTAAGGGCCAAACACCTACTTAGCCGCTCTTTTTTTATGTTTTTTAATAATTTATAAACTTAAATCAGCTTTTAAAAAATTATTTTTGAGCAATTTAACAACTTGTGAGAAGACATTAAATTACGATTTGTTTTGTACATTGAATTATATTCTAATGTATTATTTGTAAGGTTAAGCAAACATATGAGCAAGTAATCCAATGTTATCCGAAAGGATAAGTTCTTAGAGGTTATATTTGTACAACTTTTTCAAAATAGGGATAAAGTCCAAACGGTATTATGTAAAGAGATATTTGGATAAACCATCCGCAGAACAAGTAGCACATGAAAACAAGACCCGCCCAACTCATCTAAATTTGAACGGATTAATGACAAACGCATTTGTTATCCTAGTCCATGCTGACCTCGCTCTACTTCACAACATCGTAGACGCACCGCTCCGTACGAACCAAACTAATCGTACGATTGCCCTCCTGCGGCTCTCCGGAACCCTAGTTGGCTCACAAAACTCGTCGTCGATCCCGTAAGAAAAAAAAATACTCACCCCTAATTATTTCTCTCTCCAATCACTTTTTCTTGTCCATAACGGATTTTGCGTGTGCATTAAAATTTAATAAATGAATTACATACTTCACCATAATATTCATATGAATTGGTGTGTAGTTTCATTTGGAAAATGAGTAGTTAATATTAAGGATAAAACAAGAAATAAATATTGTTTTTCTCTTGATATGCTAACGTGGACAAGTAAACTGAAAATTTAATTTTAGTATAGTGAACAAGTAACAATGATCTGTGGAAGTATAAGTCATCTAAATGTTGGTAAATGAATAATTCTTAGAAACAAGGGCAAAATGGTAAATTATCTCTTAATTTTTCAAATCGAACAGGTAAAATTGAATATCTAGTTTTGGTATAGCGGATTAGTCTGGGGCAGAGTGCTGGCTAGTCAAGAACGCCCACATTTAGAAGATGAATGTAGCGGAGATGAGGATGCTCAATTGCTCAGATAGTATGTGCGGCTACTAGGAGAGATATGATTAGAAATGAAGTTATACAGGGTAAGGTGGAAGTAGCTCTTGTGGCGGACAAGATGAGGGAAGCGAGACTGAGATGGTTCGGGCATGTGAAGATGAAGATGTGTGGATGCGATAGTAAGGAGGTATGAGAATTTGGCTATTACGGGAGTTAGGAGAGGTTGGGTAAGCCGAAAGAACTGAGAGAAGGTGATTAGGCGGGACATGACACAACCTCAGCTTACTAAATACATGACCCTAGATAGAAAGGTGTGGCGATCTAGGATTAGACCAGAAGGTTAGTAAATTGAAGAGTGGTCTCCTTAATATTTTGTCTAGAGTTTGTTTAAATGCTTGATGTTATTGGACAATTCTATCGAGAATGGACAAGCAGAGAGTATCATTAATTGGCCAATATTTATAACTCTAACTCTAATAAAGTATCTTGAATTTCCTTAAATAAAACGAGATGTTCACATCTACCACCACAAAAAAATTATAATCGACTACCAACTATAATTTATTATACTATTACCAACATTATGACAGACTACCATTGGTTAAACAAGATTTTTCATTTTCATTTAAACTTCTAAAAAAATGATAGTGTGATACTTGGGCATGAGATAAAAGACTTGGGACTAATTAGTAAGAGAAATGCTTGCCGTTAACATCCCAAGGTTTCCTAGAGTCAAGCCACGTTTTGTTAAAATCAAAACCAAATGAAAAATTTAACCAAACCGTAATAAAAAAATTGACATTTGGTTTGGTTTTGGTTTGATTTGGTTTTAAATTTTAAAAAAACTGATAATATTTGGTTTGGTTATGGTTCATTAAAATAACCGAATAAATAACCGAACCAAAACCGATAAATTATATACATAAATTTTATAATTTTTTATAAGTATAATATTAGTTTTTCATAAATAATTATAAATATTTTATACCTTTTAATCATTAATTTAATTTTTGGTCTACTTATTTCACATGATTGTTTAAGGCCCATGTTTTTAAAAATATGTCCAAGCTCATGTCTTTAAGTCTTTTAACTCTGTAAGTGTTAAGTGTAAACCTACTACCGTAAGCTCACGTTAGAGTCTAATGTTCCTTTAACTTAAATTTTTAGCCTTTCTTTGTCGCCCATTTGATTTTAGGGTTGTTTCTTTTTTTTTTTTTTTTTTCGAATTTATAATTTTCTTTTTTTCTTAACGAATGGGTCCTAAACTTCTAATATGAAAAATATGAAAAGGACAGAGATTGTAGATTTGGAGGTTCCTATAGAAGATACTTCAGTAACATCAGCATTTGCTACAACTCAAGCATATGGTAATGTCCTAATACTTCTTCCGTGAGTAATCCTCCTAAAAAGTAGAAAAGAACAACTCCTTGTAGTCGAGACCCTAGCCTTGGAGATAATGATAGAAAAACATCTGAAGTTTGGGATCATTACACAATTTTTTTTTAATAAAATGAGAGAATTGAGGGCAAAATGCAAGTACTGCCCCAAAGTTTGAGATCATTACACAAAGTTTTCTTATTTCATATATTTTCATTTTCATTTTAGGTAGTCTTTATGTTTAATTAATATGAATGTTTATAACAACAACTAAAAGCTCCTATCCTCTACTTTATTTCCAGGTATGTGCATTAAGATGACAAAAATAGTGCAGTCACTACTAAGTTAGTTTTTAACTCTATATGTAATAGTTTAAGAACTTTAAGAACTTGAATACTACAATTATCAATTAATAAAATAAAATGTTTCTATGATGTATGTCGGTCCACCTTAAACTATAAATAAAAGTTATCGTTTGAACAAAAAAAAAGACATGTCTTTTTCAACTTTTTAATATTTTACTGATAAGTCTCATGGCTGCTAGTCATAAACTGAAAAATCGAACCAAACCGAACCAACCCAACAATAACCAAACCGATGGTTATTAATTTATTTGGTTTGATTATGGTTTTAGACATTTAAAAACCGACTAAATTGATTTGGTTATGATTTTAATCAATAACCGATCCAAACCGAACCATGAACACCCCTACGAGTGCCCATAAAGGCTTGTCTAAGTACTTTCCACAGTTTGTTTACAACTGATACTGGATTTTTTTTTTTTGGGTATTATCAATATGCATCTCAAAACATGGGGTCACTGTGGACC
>NC_081349.1:33172929-33193742 GCF_029784015.1 Lycium ferocissimum | reverse complement strand
ATGATACTGGATCATCCACCGTGCGTGCCATGTCCACTGGTGCAACTGCCATAAAATAAAACATGCAATTTTTTTGAAAGACGGATAAATAATACTGTTGACACTCAATTTCGTCCCTCCTTTATTCCAATTTATTTCCTTGGGCTTTTAAATTAATTAAATCTAAATATTTTCGCTACTATTTTACTGCTATTAATATTATTACTTTCATCTTCACTATTTTATATCAACATTACTTTCATTACTTTATTACAAATTTTAAATGATTAAATCTGTCATTTTATTTTAGGATTTGTACAGCGTTAAATTAACTTTACTTTACACATACTAATTACTATTTGTCTTTACATCATTATATATTATCACTAGTTATCTGAATTAGGAACCAAAAGGAATTAATTGAAGGGAGAAAGGGCCACATTTTCGGACCAAACATAGCCCAAACAAATGACCCAAACGGATCAGTCCAATTCTAATACCCGACCAGCCCATTCCCGTTTCCACCCGACCCGGCCCAATCTTTATTTCCTAATCCCTAATCTCTTTCTCCTTCTCCTCTTTCAGCCGCACCTCCATCCTCTCTCTCTTCTCATCTTCGTCTCTCTATCTCTCTTCACGCCTCAATCCTGTCGTCTTCTTCATCTCTCTCCCTTTCCCATTTCCTTTTTCAGAAACGGGCCAAATCTTGAGTCGAAAAGGAAGCTTTTGTTGTTCCATTTTTTCGAATAACTTCAGGCGCGCCTCTGGTCCCCTCTTTCCCCTCCATTTTCAGAAAAGCTCAGTCTCCCTTTCACCCTCACAGATTTGTTTACCCCCATTTCGTGCAAGCCTTTTGTATTCTTATGTGACCATCTGCTCAAAAAACATTTCAACGTTCAGATTTGAACGGTCCATTTGACTCAACTTTGAATCGATTTCATTATCCCGCCCAAATCGAAACCCTAGATTTGGATTTGATACCTATAAATACAGCCTTAAGTCCTCAGCCGAAGGAGGGTTTTTTTTGGGTCTCAGAACAGCTTTAAGTTTCTTTTTTTAAAATCTAGTTTTGAACTTTGAAAATCAGAAAACACTTTTTGTTGAAGGAGGGAGGAAGAACAAAACTCTTCCCTTAAGCTACTGTTATTTTCTACTATTTATAAACCAAAACTTTACATCTGGTTATTGCTCAATCTCTGTCCGTTTCGAGTTCGTGGAGTAGATCTCGAGACCCCAAGGCTTCAATTCGCTGCACCAACAGAAGGTAAACAATCCTTCTTCAACTATTTTAATTTCATTTTTTAGTAATTTAGTAAGCTTTATGAGTTCACACATGTTTATGGTTTCAGTCGGTTGAATCTCAATTTAGTGACTTGTAGTATTATGCATGTTCAGGGTCAGTTAGTTTGGTTTTTATTTTTTTCATTTTTTATTTTATTTTTTGGTTTTAATGACGTTTGTGTGTTCATAACTTATCTGGTTGAAACGCAATTAATGTTAACTTTGTTCGTTTACTGCTTTCATCGCTGGTTGTGGTAAGTTGTCTAGTTGAAATATGACAAGTGTTAATGTTGATGTTGGCTGCTTATTCGAATAATTATCATGAATTGTTTAGTTAAATATGATAAAGTGTTAATTTTGTTAGTTTGCTGTTTACACAGTTGTCGTTGTCTAGTTACTGCATACATTTATGTTGATTTGGGAATCCCACAATATTAACCTAGCTAGGACTAGTTCATGGACTGCCTTAAAAAGTTGAACTTATGCTGTGTGATGCCTCCATAAAATTGAATGTGGTACTATGGCCTCCTCCTCACTATGAGATCCCATCATCTGTGCTTAAATGTTATTGTCTTGTGTTTAAGAACCATCAAATCGTTTGGTAAACCAACATACATCTCCCGCTAAGATCTGGATGTTGAAACTGTCCCAAAAAAAAAAAAAAATGGGGAAATGCATGAATTCCTTTTTATGGAGTAGGTCTAGCATGATTAGCTTTGTTAAGTTTTTAGGTTTGACCCCCTGTAACATTTAAAATGTTTTGGTGTCTTGTTCAAATGTGCATAAGTTCACATATGACCCTTTGATCTTGATATAAGGTGATAGGCATTTCGGGATATTTGCTTAATCTCAGTGTTGCCTCTGGAACATTGTACCATTGATGATATAAATACCATTAAACCTGAAGAATATTACTTCTTTAAGACTCAGTCATACTCAACTGATTTTGAAAATAACTAGCCTTAGAATAGGGCTCCTATGTTCATTAAATATACAATTATCTTCTGTCTGCTGTTGTGCCTTCCCACTTTGAAATGTTCCCTCTGTGTGCGCCATAGTGCGATGATGGGTTTGGACAGCTATAGTTGGGGTTTGTTTGGATTAAATACCTTGTCCTAGTTGTCCATTGACGAGTGAAAGGTACTTGCAGTTATGTTAACCAAGTTAGGTTGTTAATGTCATTGAAAACTGCCTATGTTTCATTTAGCTTTCATAAACTAGCATGAGTAGTTTTTTTTTTTTTTGCTGAATCTGTCCGAGTGTGGTGTCCATCTTAGCCCATGCTTCTTTATATGTTGCCTATGCATATGTTTGTCATCCTGCTGAATTTGGGGAAATATAGTATTGCTTGAGATGGGGACACGGAATATGCTAATAAGAGGAAGGTCCTACCTGCTAGTTTGAATTCAGAAACTCTATCTCATATCAGCTTGAATATTATTCTAGTGTGAATGATCAGTCTCTTTGCTCCTTTAGCCCACATGCAGTTCTTTTGTGGTTTCGAGTCTACTCATTGTTTATTGAGGTATAGTGGGCAATGCCTACCTAGGATTGTTGTGTATGCATCTGTCTTATTATTCTATCTCTAATTTCAAGTTTGTGTTTTTTGCCATGTGAATATGCTAGCTGTATTTTATTAATTGTGGGTCATTCTTGTTTGTTTGAGATACAATGCCTAGGGTTCCGTGTGTTAGTCTAGAAATTTGTCGAATAATGCAAAAGAGATTAACAACTTTCCAGGTGTTGGGATGTATATTCTCCAACTTTAATGGTGACAATTGTGTATGAGTCTAATGGTTTAGTTTTGGTTGAATTGTAGGAGAAGTAAGTTTATTTTTGTTTTTCTGAGAAACAGAATACAGCCACTCCAATCTTGACTCGGGAGAAATGGTTTTAATGTGTTTCAAAAGTCAGTATTGACTTTTGGTTTATTTTTGTTGTTTTGGCTTTAAAACAAGTAGTGCTTATGGCTTATTTTTATATACATTATATTCATAATCTACTGACTTGTTTTGAACTTATATTTTACATGTTTAATCTTCTTCGTGGAATAGATACTAATCCTTTTCTTTTCATTTTTTATGCATGATATCTCGCATACGAGTCCGACATCTCCCGCATTCGGTGTCGGGCCAAAGCCCAACATAACTTCTCTCGAGTCAGCCCCGTCAGCCATCCGCAGCGACATACTAAAATCTGCTAGGCCGAGGCCCATAACAGTAGCAGTGAACAGCAGCAGTCCTAAATGGGCTGAACCCATTTAAATCATTTCACTCCTCTATTTTATTTTTATTTTGTGCATTTAATTTGTACTATATGACTAACACTTTACTTGTTTTTATTTGCTTAGATTAGATGAATTCTAGTAAAAATTAGTGGGTTAGCCTTAACCTGATGGGTAGTTAATGCCACAAATTACATTCTCTTCTGTTTACGTTCTAAACTATTTATAGCATCTATAATACTTATTAGGATAATCGATTTTTAAAATAACATGGCTACACATCTTGGGTTAAAGAATCATGATCCACTTACTATCTTAGAAATTTAGAAAATGTCATTAATACGCAAATCTTTTAAGTCTTTAATTGATAGTGAATAAGTTACTATAGGTTGGAGTTAATTCAAATTCACAAAAAATATTCATCTTACTAATTGATTAGTTAGAGAAAGCCTATTTATAAAATTATTTTTGCGTTAGCCATCTATCTATCTTATCTAGCTATATATATATATATATAATATATAACCATTAAAATCAACTCGGAAAAGGAAAAATTACGCACTGAAGCTTTGAAAAATAGTTTATAATGCTGCTTCGTTATCTTTTAGGAAATTAATTTTATATTCTATGGGGTCAATTATAATATTATTCATTGTGCAGCGTTCATCTAGCTCCTTAATTATTTTACCCTCAAATATTTTTTCCATTAAATATAACTCAGTCAGGCCAGAATTTTTTTTTTCAGCAAAAATAATACGGATAATTTTTCCAAAAAAAAATAAAAATAATTAAATTATTATTTTTTCTTTGAAAAAAAAAAAAATGGTCGGATTGAGTTATTTTTATAAAAAATTATTTGAGGGTAAAATAATTTTGAAGGCTAGATGATGCTACGTGCAACGATTAGGACGAAAAATTATAATTGACCCCATAGTATAACCTGTAATGGTATAATTGGCCCTAAAGATAATCTGCATATGAATGAACTATTTTTCAAAGTTCAAGGGTAATTTTGGCCCTTTTCCGTAAAATCAATTAACACCTAGTTATTAAGTTGTTTCAAATATTTGTAAAACCTGGCATCATTTCACACCTTTTTCAATTTATTTATAACTAAACTCTTTCATACAAATCATTATTTTTACAAGTCTTAATTTTTTATAACATTATTACATCATTACATTTTACTTTAAAATTTTAGCAATATATTTATAAGTTATTTTCCAAAACATTTAAAATGTCATATATTTACACTCAAACCTAATTAATCATAAGTTCGGATTAGGATTAACCATTATTAATGGAACTTAGAGGATGCTTTAATACCTTCCTCTAAGGTTAGTTGAAGCCTTACGCTAGATCTTTTTTTGGTTTCGCAAACTTTAAAAAGTAAATCAACTTTAGATAATAACTTTAATCACCTTAGGTGCCCTAATTCCATGTAAATAATTAGGTGGACTCTTAACTTTAAATAACCCTAATTAGGATGTTGTAGAAACTATTTTGTCAGGTTAGAATAAGGTATGACAAATACGATATCATCAAACAAACAAAAACATCAATCCCAAACTTGTTGGGTAGGTTATAATTATATGAATCCTCTACATATTTTGCTCTATTCAGGCCGATTTCATTCTAATACACATACTAGAATTCAATCAATGTAAAGATGAGCAGCCATTCACATATATTCCACTAGTGGCTTAAGAAAAGTGATGTTAAATAATAAATAATACGTCTATACATCCAGTATTATTCTATATAACTGTGCGTGTGTAAAAGTAGGTGAGATACCTTCGATCGTCTGAGGTCCCTTACTAGGAAAAGCGGAAGTAGGAACAGTAATTTTGTGCTCTTCTGGCTGCCAAAAACAAAGCAAAGTATGAAAATTCGATCCAACAAAGCTGGACAATTTTGATTAATTTTCACATTTACAGAGAGAGATATTAGGTAAAGCATACACCGCAGTAACATCAAATTATTAAATTCAGCACATATTCATCCAAAATATCAATAAACCCCACCCAGCAAAGCAGCTTTGAACAAAAAACACGCAAAACAGAATCAAACTGCAAAGAAAGTGAATTCTTGGAGCAATAGAACGGATGAAATTCAGCAACAATAAATCCAAAAAAAAAAAAAAAATTGCAAAAGGCCACCAAATAAAGCTACTTAAACCCCCAAAAAAAAAAAAAAAAAAAAAAAAAGAGTACGACAATAAGTGATTTCCAACAGGTACTTTTTAAATTACGACGACTAGTTGTTGGGGATGTCTTATAACTCCCCAGCCAGTTCCCTTTCTTCCCCATTTTTCCAGTGTAACTCCATTTCTGTTACTCTGCTCCTATAAAGTGTGCCGCACATACCTGGCGATTGTGCACGTACTTCAAGAATGAAGGAACCACAGGAAAGCGATATTGTTCGCCGAATTGATTTCGAAGGGATTTCTGAAAGCAAATTATATCCCCATCTTCTAGCTGCAAAGCCAGGAATATCGCATAAGAAAATTTCATTGCTAATAAACCCCGCAGAAGAAACAAAAAGGAAACTATTCAAAGAAATTGAAATACACCCGCAAGTGCATAAAAACCCTAAAGTGTCAACTGGCAAAGTGGCAATTGATTCCACATACCTGGCAGTCACGAAAACTCAACATACTGTCAATCTGTTCACATATCACATTGGGTTCAAATTTTATTTCCTGTCAACGACAAAACCTGAAAATCACATACCATATGCTAAGAGTAAAGAAATTGGTAGCAAGAGAATAAAAACTAACCTCAAAGAGTTCAATTTCTTCATCAGGGAAAAGCCAACCTAACTCATTCAGCCTTGTTAATATCTCCAGCGGCTTCCCACTTCCTTTTACAAAAAGCCGCCCAACATACCTGACAACAAAAAGGAAATTAAACAGAGAAAGATCAAAAAAAACCTCATCCGTATTATGGCTTCTCATACATGCGGCCCCAAGCAGTTGGACTTAAACAGCAGTTCAAGTTTTAATTAAACAGCAATTCGAGTTTTAAATTCATTAAATGGAGAATTAACCCTATTAATATCATGGCTCGTCAAGTCCAAGTTTTGACCAAGACTTTTCCCCCCTTTTTGTGTACACTCATGCTAACTACAGTGTCACATTCAATTCTCTACGATGTCTGATTTAAACAGCTAGATCAAGTAAAAGTACAAAGCACCTTTTCATGCAATCGTATTTACTCAAAATAAACGAGGAAATCCCAAAATCAAACATGAAAATCACCACTATAGTGAAAGTAATTCTAGTGATTGAGAAGTAAATGTCATACCTTATCTTCTCTTTCAGAGGGTCATAAAGTTTGAAAAATAGAAGGATTTCTTCCTTGATCATCTTCCCTGGCGGAGATAAACGTCCCAAATCCCGCAAGAATACACAAAATAAAAAATAAAATGCAAAAGTAAAACATGCAGAATAAAGTCTCACAGAGAAAACATGCAACAAGTTAATCACCAAAACGGAAGCTAAGTAAGCAAGTGATGCATTTCCAGGCATAAGTCTACTTCCAGAAAAAGTTATAGCTCATCATTGTTCCATTTGTTTGAAACCTCTCTCAGTTCACCAACCTGAAAGCACATCATGCAAGATCATTAACACCAAGTTAATCAAGCACTCCCATCCTTTAGCAGATAGTAGAAGCCATGCACTACAGAAGAAAGATTCCAGAACTCCAATATCTATTTATACAAGTAAAAATAACAGTCAACAATAACTTTAGGAATATATTTCAACGCGTGTAATACAAAAATAATTAATAAAAACAGAGATGTATTTTATAACAAATTCCTAAAATATTATATATTTATATTTTAAATATAGTTTATAAAATACTTCATTAGTATCAACTAAAACCCGTTTAACTATATAGACAATAGAGAATAAGAGAGAAATAAACACATACATATAAACATACTTAATGTATATAAACATACTTAATGAATGTAATATTTAAAGAACAATCATAATAAACAACATTAGATTATGTGACAAATTCATAAATGGATTCTTCCTATAATGTCAATGAACTAAAACAAAAATTTATAATAAATAGGTTAAAAAATAAATATTATATATAATATAAAAAGATATTCCATAGATGGAGGATTGAAACTGTTAACGGTAAAATAGATATTGTATTGGATAGAGGGGAGAAATTGTCTATTAGTCATAGTTAAGGGAGGAGTTTGATTTTCAAAGCGGGGGGGGGGTAAAAACGATTTTTACCCAAAGATTTAATCAGTTCATACTTTGATGTGCATAAAAATGGATATATGGATTAGTATTATACACAAATTTAAAAGAAAAAAATAGTAACTAACTTAATATTAAAGATTAAATTACATAAAAGAATCAGGGGTATGGAGAGCTAAAGTTGAGCATCTACAACTAATATAATCTTGGAGTCACCTAGCCTTTAAAGAATTTACAAAGAACTAGACATCCTAATTAAATGAAATCCCAAAAGAAATAGTATACTGTAGTTCAAGAATGACTTGATTCTTGCTTTGGGTATCATTATTTTCAGAAATAATTGTATTTTCATGATTATAACTTTGACTTGCAATGATATTCTTTCCTTCATTTTGAGCCTACATGCATCTACCCTTTTTTTTGCCACCAGGAATATTTGTACATGGACTTGCACCTTTTGATGGAACTGATCCTCTTGGAAGTGATTGAATAATTAAGTCAGTGTTCTTCTTCAACCATTCCTCTCCTTGTAATATCCTCAATCCACAAACATTATTGTTTAAGTTGAAGAAAATAAGGATTGATATGAAGAAGGCAATTTTGCAAAAGTTCTATTGCTTGAGTGCCATAGTCATGTTAAAAAAAGACAAGATTAGCCTTGGTACGTTGGGTATAACCGCTCTTTTGGTAACCTGTGTAGGTTAAGGATTCGAGGCGTGAAAACTTTTTTTTTTTAAGATCAAATACAAGAGAAAAACTTAGTGTACATACGTTCACTTAAAACTTAGTGTATATACGTTCCCTTTCATGCCCCGCAGTGTTAGAAACAAGCTAAGAAAGTCTCGATGAAGGCAAGAACTTAGACTATGACGACTATCTGCACTAGTTTTAGAGGCTCGATTGACCCTTCAACAAAAAACTTGGTGAGAAAAAGAGAATCAACTTGTAGTGAGTCTTGTTTCTTTTTACTTTGAGGAAGAAGGAATTGGATAGTGAATGGAGATGAAGAATGTGTAGTGATGGCTTGTATATCCATACATATACTATGTATGGGAAATGTGGAGTAATTGACTGAATAAATCCGCGGTTTGAAGTTTGACCAAATAATAGTGCGTAAACGAAAACACGTATGCTTGAAATTTAAGTCCTTTTGGTTACACACACACAATATATATACATGTGTTTTGACACTTCTAGTTTGGTGGTCAACCCCTATAATTCTAATCATTTGATTAGAAATGTGGAGCTAGAAAATTATATGTATATAATGTACCTATTGTACGGATCAATCCATACATAAGGGGATAATGGAAACGTACGTTTTACTCTTTAACGAGAAGTCTCGAATTCGAGTCATATGGAAAAAATTCTCTAAGGGAGTAATTCCTCTTTCAATGAGCATTACATGACGCGAACCCGAATTAGTCGGAGCCACAATACAGAAACCAAAAAATAAAATGTGGGAAAAAGAACATGAATCTTCTTTTGATGACTTGACTTTTTTTTATATTTTTTTTATATGGTTCTTTTGATGACTGACGAGAACGAAATGAAGCTTGATGGAAAGTTAGTTAGCATATTTCACATGGGAAAGTGACGTTTTGACCATTAATATTTAATACAATTCAAAAGTATATTTTACTTAGTCATAGACTCATGAGCTAATACTTGGTCATAGACTCATGAGCTAATTGCCCTTGACACTGCTTGAAAATTGCAATTCATATTTACTAAAAAATAAACCAGACTAGGTCTTCTCTTTGGCACAAATTACCCCATTTCCACCTTGTGTTATTCTTGCATGATTTTTTTTGTTTCTTCCAACCCCCCCCCCCCCACTCGTTTTGAAGCCTAACTAGTACAGATTCACATCGGAAAATACCTCAGGAGTAGCTTAAACCGAGGCCTCTCCTTAAGAATGAAGGGTTAAGACAACCTTTGGTGGTTTGCATTAACATTCATTCAATCTTTATAACTATGTAAATGTGGACTTTTTCTTGACCAAATCTTATCTACCACTGACAGTACAAACGTAACACTGCAAGTTCAGTCATATGGCAAGAATCACTTCTATTTTCAGACAGGCTTACATAAATCATCCAGTAGAACAGAAACTACTAATAAATGGGAAGGCCATAAACTAGAAACTATAACCAGATATTCATTCGAACCGGCCATTATAATTTGATTTCATAAGACTATACTTGTAGTCTATGTTGCTCGGACTCTCCGAAGCGGCTTCCACACCCATAGGGATCCTCATGTACCTGGCAACATTTTTGAAGAGTCTAAACAACATAGCTTATAATTTATTTATTATACGGAAAAGGCTCAAATATGCCATCGAACTATCGGAAATGGCTCATTTATGTCACTCGTCAATAGTTTGGCTCATTTATGCCATTACTCGTTACCAAAATGACTCATTCATGCCATTTTTCATTAACGGCGGTTTTTTAATACAAGATATGACACGTGGTCTCCAATTAGTTTATCAAGTCCTTTATTTTCTACACATTAATCACTAATTATCATAGTACATAATATACTCGTTATTAAATTAGAAGCCCAAAAAATAATTAAAGTAAAGGAGGAAAGATCCATATTTTCAGCCAAGTAAATGGCCCAAACGACCAGCCCATTACCCCTAAAACTTTCATTTTTTTGCGCGGATTGCCCTTCTTTTGGAGTGGTCTTTAAATTTTTGCCCTATATTTGCTGTTTAAATTATACTATATTGTTTGCCTTTAATTTTTTTGCCCTTTGCATTGCAAACGAGCGTTCATGTAGAATTCATCGGGTTGGGTTCAAACCCCGCCAAGATAAATTAAAAAAAAAAATTGCAAAACCAAGATTTGGGTCGCGTGTATGCGGACTACGTTTGTTGGGGAATTCTCTAACATCTTAGGACTGACACACATGCCTTATATAAAGGACTTGGCATAAGTATCTTGGTCCGACATATCTTTGATAATTAAACATTGAAGTTTTATGATCGGGCCCGTAAATAACTGAGATGTTTTCAAACAGCACAATAAGCATTGAAAACTCCAGGCATAGCGCTAACACAGTATATTTGAAGTTCAATGCGTATTTAAAGTAACTTTTAAAAAAAGAAATATTTAGCATGGATCATTATGTTATATTGTCTTCTTATTTGACGAAGATATATATTCGCATTAGGTCTAACTCTGTACTTACTTCTCGTTCAAAATTATGGTTGGTAAGATATTTTAAGGAGGGAGATTTACACACACAAAGATTTTGTAACAAAGCAAAGTGCCAAATTCTTTGCCAAGGCACCATATAAGTGAATGAAATCTGAATAATTGAACAAAATCTATGTCTTAAGGAAAACTTATGCCTTATGGGGCATACTTTTAGTTATGTTTTATGGGGCACACTTTTAGTTAAGGCATTACTAAAAATTTACCTTGAAAAGTTAAAAAAAAATACATATATATGCTTGAGGCAAAAGTACGCGCCCAAGGCATAAGTATGCTCCCATCGGCATAAGTTTGGTAATTCCTTAACAAATTTATGCCGATGAAACGATATACAATGGGCAAACTTGTATGCGGACCGACATATTTGTGAAGGAATTACCAAAGTTATGTCGGAACGGCATCTTGTGCCAAGTACGCAAGGCATAAGTATGTCGTGTCACATTTTAGCTTTAAATAATTAAACCCCAGTGTATGCCGATGGGGGCATAGAAATTTAAAAAAGCTCTGCGCTATTGCCAATTTTTTTTAAAATTTTGGATGGTGGGGGGTTGACACACAGAACTATGGGGTTTATGGGAAGGGCAAAATTTAAAGACCACCCTAAAAGAAAAACTTTCGGACCAACTACGTGCCTAAAATTACCCAGTCCAGCCCAATTAATTCTCCACGACCCGACCGGCCCAACGCATTATACCACTTCATCGTCTAGCCCTCACCCCTTCAACCAAACTAACGCCGCATAGCCCTTGCTCTCATCTCTTTCTCCATTTCCATTTTGAGGGCAGATCTTGTCCGCACAAAAATTGTCCCTTTCCTTCTGAGCCTCTGTCGTTGACAGAGAAAGGGTTGCCATTTCTCGCTTCAAAACGTAATCGACCCACAAAGACCAAAAAGAATCGGTCCACTTCGGGCATAAGTCCGAAGCAAATCACGTGAATGAGTTCGGATCTGCGCAAAATCGTTGACTCAACTTCGAATTGAGTTCAACATCCCGCCCAATTTCGAACCAAGGAAACCCTATCTTGATACTATAAATACAAATGCATGAGACCAGTTTGAGGAGAGTTTTTTCTGCCACCTTAACCATTCCTAAACATTTACATTTTTTTTTTCAATCACTATATTTGGGAACACCCACTTGAAAGATTATTAAGTCGTTTTGCTTTTTCGGCTTGTTACTTTAAAAAATCGAGCGTTGATTCGAGACCTCGACGCCCCAATTCACTGCACCATCCTTCTTTAACTAGTTTAGTTTCAGTTTTTAGTAATTTAGTAAGTGTTTATGTGTTTACACATGTCTGTCGTTTCAATCAGTTTAGTTCGTTCATGTGTGTTTTGTTGTTAGTTGATCTAATCTGTTTAATAGCTGAATAGCATTCTGTATGCTCCTGTTAATCAGTTTACTTTCGGTTTGTTGGTTAATAACATTTACAGGTTCATGCATTAGTTTGGTTTTAACTTAATCTTGTCTTGTTGGATTCTGTAGTCGTTCAGCTTTATGTGCACTTGGAAGAATAGTCATGTAGATTTTAAAACTCATTTGTATATTTTTGATTAATTTATAAGTCAGCTTTAGGTCGGCAACCTGTTAGTTATACAGATTTGTATTTTATCAGTGTTTTGAATCGTCTGGTCAAGTTGTGATCTTCTTTGATTTGAAATGTGACTTGAGTGATTAAAACTAATTAGTCATGAGTTTGTTAAGTCTAGAATCTTAATTCAGTCATGTCTGGTAATATTACGGTCAGTTATGTGTGATAAGGTTCGGGATCTGTCTAATCATGTCGTATTTGCCTTTGTCTCTTGCTAATGAGTTGTGTAAACTCATAGCTTATTATTATGAGTGTAAGGATGGTGGTTGTCTACTGTTTTTTTAAAAAAACCTCTAAATCAGATGGTGGTCGGATGTAAACAGCAGTCGTGCCCTCAACTGAAGATTAAGTATGGACATTGTGCTAGAAACCATGTTTTAGGGTGTTACATTCTGGTTTGTATGGAATTGTGCTTAAGCCTGCTAATCTGTTTACAATTTGTGCAAATTAGTCTTAGTTTCAATCCTGTTCGAAATGAAAAGGATTAGTTTTCCTTTTAACTCATTTGTATGAATATGCAAAGATAGTTGTCTGGTCCTGTTTGGTCCTATTTGAATTCGGTTTACTTGATCATTCACAAGACTATGCTAGTGTATAAGTGTTGAACTTGTATGTGATGTTCTCCTGTTTTGAAGTTAGATTTCCCCTGTGTAAATCAGTCGTTTCTCTGTACTTGTCCTTTGTGTGATGTTTGAGCGTGACCCATCTCACCCATTTCCTTTGGACTATATGTTTGGGTTAAATATAAACTGCTTACCTTACTTTGCCTTTGGACTTGCATAGTCAAAACCCAACTGTGTCTATACAATGTTTGTGACATCCTCTGTGCCTCAGTCTTTTTGGAATCCTCTTCCCTTTTTGTTCATAACTACATCTCTTATCACTTCTTACATCCTCATAATCAAACACAAACTGTAGTTTCATAAGTTTAACGAGTGCGGGGCTAGTGCGAATTTAACAGGAAACTTCAAGATTATGTCACTGGTTGATTTTTTTCATATCTGTGCTGTCTTGGAAAATATATAATTTCGTTATTCTTCGGTTGCTGCCCTGTTTAGATATATCCACTGCTGCCTTGTATTTTCCATGGCGTCCTGATACCTCCGATGACCTGTTTAGATAATGAATCTGTTTGAATATACATAGTATACGCCCAGTCCACTGGTCTGTTTTTTTACATCATATACGTTTAGTCTTATTATTGATTATATACTAATCTTTTTCTTTCATTTCATGCATGACCATCGCATACGAGTCCGAGGCACTTGTTATCTCCCGCATTCGGTGTTGGGCTAAAAGCGCAATGAAATTTCTCTTGAGTCAGCCCCATCAGCCATCCGCAGCAATATATTGAGTTGGCTGGGCCGAAGCCCAACAGTAAACAGGCCGCAGCAGTTCCAGAAAATGGGCTGAGCCCATTTATATTTTATTTGCTCCTTGTCTTATGCATTTGGCGAATTGCCCTTCTTTTGGGGTGGTCTTTAAATTTTGCCCCTCATATTTGCGGTCTTTAAATTTTGCCCTTCATATTTTTATTTTTCTTTAAGTTTTGCCCTTAGCTTGGATACCGAGGTTTTGGGTTAAACCCCCGCTCAAGCATAAAAATAAAGAAATAATTTCGCATGGGGGTGGAGGGGTGTCTCGCCCCTCGGCATAACTTCCTTAAGGAAAAACTAAAGTTATGCCCTCCTCAAGACATAGTTTAGTTATGCCTTATGGAGCAAAACTTTTGGAACTATGCCTTATGGGGCAGACTTTTAATTAAGGCATAACTAAAAGTATGCCTTAACTAAAAGTGTGCCTTGAAAAGTTTAAAAAAAAAAAAAGTAATCAGGCAAAGTACGCCCTGCGGCATAACTTCCAAGGAAAACTAAAGTTATGCGTAGGGTGGCATAATTTAGTTTTGCCTTATGGGGCAAAACTTTTCCTTAAGGAATTATGCCTTATGGGGCGGACTTTTTAATTAAGGCATGCTTAAAAGTATCACAATTAAAAGTGTGCCTTGAAAAGTTAAAAAAAAAAAAAAAAAAAAAATTGTCTCAAGGCAAAGTCTGCTTCTCAGGCGCACAACTTCCTTACGAAAAACTAAAGTTATGCGGAGGGATAACTTTTCTCATAATTTAGTTTTGCCTTATGGGCAAAATTTTTCCTTAAGGAACTATGCCTTATGGGGCATACTTTTAATTAATGCATAACCAAAAGTATGCCTTAACTAAAAGTGTGCCTTTAAAAGTTAAAAAAAAAAAAAAAAAAAAAAATGTCTCCTCACGCCCCTAAGATAACTTAAACAAAAACTAAAGTTATGTTGAGGGGGGCATCTTCTCGAGGATAATTTAGTTTTGTATAGGGCAAAATTTTTCCAGGAACTATGCCTTATATGCAGATACTTTTAATTAAGGCATAACCAAAAGTATGCCTTAACTAAAAAGTGCCTTGAAAAGTTAAAGAAAAAAATGTCTCAAGGCAAAGCCCGCCCTCCAAAAGATAACTTTGGTTTTTTAGAGGCGATTGTATCTTGGATCCGATATACACTCTCCCCGGCTACGTCTTTGCGAAATTATTTTTTTATTTTATGCTCGAACGTGTTCGAACCTAACCTCGTGTAACCAATTGTCAAGTAAGTAAAACTTAAAGAATACAAATATGAGAAAATTTAAAGACCACCCCAAAAGGCAATCCGTGCAAAAAATTGCCTTAAGTGTGTATTGTACAACTAGTACTTGGTTGTTTTCTTAGCTAGAATGAACCTTAGTGGAATTAGTGGGTTAGTTTTAGCATGATGGGTAGTTAATTTAACGAGAAACTAACAATTAGTTCATAGGTTTCACTCCCCTTTTTATATTAAAATTATTTATAGTATCTATAATATTATTTTTTTTATTGATTTTCAAAATAGCATGACTACATATTTTGAGTTAAAAGAATCAAGATTTACTCTTACTATCTTAGAAATTTAAACGTCACAAATGTTACACTAACGTTAGCTTATTTTGAGAAATAAAAAGGTAAATTAGTTCTGTGGATAATTTCTTCACTTTAGCTCTTTTTCAACACTCAAAACACGTATTTGTTAACAACCTTTACACAGTTTGTATTGAACTAATATTCTTTCTATAAAACCTTTAAACGTTTATTAAAATTAATCTTACAAACAATTGTTTTAATTTGTTATGCACCATTTTGCGTTTTCTTCAGTTTATTTACAACTAAGCTCTTTTATACAAATTATTATTTTTCTACAAGTCCTATTTTAAATAGCATTATTATATGTCTATCTATAACTTTAACAATTCTTAAAAGATATTTTCTTAAATGTTGTAAAAGGTTGCATCCACATTTTTAGCCTTAATTAATCAACTCTAAGTCTGGTCTGTTAACCATTGTTAATGGATCTTAAAGGATGTTTAATATTTTCCCTTTAGACTAATTGAACTCTTAATTTTAAGTTTCGTAGACTTTAAATGGAGTTAACTTTAAAAATAACTTTAATGAACTTGTGTGTCCTAATTCACCATAAATAGTTAGGTGGCGACTCCCTGAACTTTAAATAACCCCGGAATTATTGGGATGTTGTAAACTATTTTGATTCCGGTTAAAATAGGGTATAACAAGCCAAATTATTGACGAATGGCATAAATGAGCCATTTTCGATAGTTCGATAGCATATTTGAGTCTTTTCCGTTTATTATATGAAATAAGTGGTACAGGCAATCCTAGATCAAGCCAAGACGATAGCTAACAGCGTCACAATCAATCTCTGCTGCATGATTCTGGGAAACCATGAAACCAAATAAATTTAACATTTTACAGATTTCCTATTTCTGCATATACTAGAGGCGGAGCAATTATGAAAGGAAGAACTAAGAAAATCAGATTTCTTAGAAAAGAAATGTATATATTAGATGTTTTTGTCTAAAAAAAGGATAAAATTAAACAATCTTCTAAAAATAGATAAGAGTCAAAACCAATTATCTGTCCCTCTATACATAATCATCACCCAAAACCGCACGGACTGCCTACGTACAACTGACAGAAGCCAACTTGCCAGCAAACTCCCTCAGCCAAAAACGGGTGCTTGCTAATGAAATCTCAGCATATATGTTTAAGCGCCTCAGAAGGACAAAGATCATACTACCACCAAGGAGACATCCCCACATCTAACTGCCAAGCCGCTATCTTCTGCTGATGAACCTAGGCGCACCTTCTTTGCAGAACAGCATGCTTCCCCTTTGAAAATAGTCATCCGGTAACTTGGAAGTAATTTAGACGATCATCTAGTTGTAGATCCGAACAGGCTTCTCAAAATTGTGTCGGTTCTGCAGCACCAATATTAATCAGTTATACACATCTTAAAGAAACAGAAATTTCATGCGTAAATACCAGTTCACATAGTAAACAGCATTCTAATTCGAGGGGAATTTCCTCTTGAATGGATAGTACGCATGGAAAGTGGTATCACAGATTCATTGAGGATGGTAATTATTACAAGAAGAAAAAACTAAAGCAATCAAGATCAAGAAGTGATGCTTACTATACCAGTAAACATTCGAGCATACAAATATTCTCCAGTAGATGGCCATGCCCAAAACCATAAAAAAATGTTCTCTCAAGATAATAATGGTGAAACCCCCTTTTTCAACCCCACACCACGAAACAAAAAAAAGTTCAAAAATTTTGTTTCTTCACCCTTGAAAAGTTAGGGAACTTGGATAATTAGCTTTTTTAGTATAGTTGTGCCATGGGGAACCCCAATTTTTTTCCCCGGGGTCAAATTCTTGTTCCGCCACAGTTCTAAAGGAAAAGGGCTCAGAAGGTTTCTCATAGATATGCTTCAAAAAATTTAGACAACTCACCCCTAAACATTATGCATACCTGGTTGGCAGCATATGATCTTTTGGAGTATTGTCAGTGTGCTCTAATCCCAAAGGGACTGCTCCCAAAACACCATATACATTTTTTTCTGGAAACCATTTAGAAATTAGGATATCCAAAACATATGATAAGGACTATGCATCGACAAAGATAGAAAGGAAGAGCCACATACCTGAAAACGGTTGGACACAATATCTGAGTCCTAAAAGGTCTGGGGGCCCAAGGATAAAAATGCAAATTTCCACTGCAGAGAAAAAGTACCGCATGTAAAAGACTTTCAAGAACACAATTATGAACTTTACCAAAAAAATGACAGAAATTTCAAGATAACAACTCTGAATAATATAGAGATGCAAAGGGGGATGATTAAATACCTTTGCAAACCCTCATCTGAAACCTGCAATTTTTTCTGGATGCGAGCTTTAACTTCAGTCAATGTCTCGCCCTCATGAATAACCAGGAGCAAGGGCTCACCAAAGTTCTGTATTTGCTGTAAACACAAGAGAGAGGATTTTTTTTTTTTTTATTATTTAAGAGAGAGGAACCAAAAACAAACAATTCAAGGAAGTACCTTCGCTGAAATAAACAATTGCAATATTTTTACACAGGTACTTACTGTTTGATTTTGAGCTGTGTCCTTCATAAAATGATAAACATGAATTGCGCCCATGAGGACCCGGGTTTTCTCCTCTTCAGGAATCTGTAATGCAGAAAAGTGTAAAATACTATGCAAACATCTGTGAAATCAAAGCTACGAATACTACAAGTTTATACTCGAACTCACGGGGGGCAGATAGAAGAAATCGAACCCTTGAGAGGTAAGAGGATTTCTGTTAATTACTTCAGCAGTTATATTCAGTCTCAATTGATCAAAGTAAGGTGGGTTCACTGATCTGAGAATTTAGTGATAATAAAAAAATTTAAAAAAAAATTTAGTTAAAAATTGTTATAGATGTTGATAAAAAAGTCAGGTCACTGGGATGCAAATTTGGGGTTTGGGAAAATGATTTGGAAGACAAGCTCCTGTTAGAATGGGATGCTTTGGGTGGACAGCAACTTTCAGAAAAGAGGCTTCACGTTAGTAAGCGAAAGGGGGGATTTGGGTTTTAATTTAAAGGGCAACCTTTAGTTTTTACACCAACCCATTACCTTGTGAAATTATGGGTTTTTAATTCATTCGTTTAAAAATTTTTGAGATTTTTCACACACACACACATATATATATATATATTAAAAGCTTTTAACCTTTAATTTAAAAAATTAAATTAAATAAATACCCCTTTCCCATCAACCTAAATGTTTTATCTAATAAAAAAAGGAAGTCTAACACTACGAAAAGGGCCACCCATTCGTACCGTTGACTTTTTGGGAAAAAGTGCCACTATTTAGTTTTATTCTAATCCATTTTTTTTTTTATCTAATAAAAAAAAAAAATCTAACACTACGAAAAGGGCCCAAACCCCTTTGTATTCAAATTGACTTTTGCGAAGTGGTGCCACTATTTAGTTTTATTCTAATCCATTTTGTTTTATCTAATAAAAAAAGAAGTGTCACTATTTAGTTTTATTCTAATCACTTTTCAATCTTCTTTGTTCCCTTCAGGTCCGAATTAGATTTTTTCTCATCATCACTTTTCAATCTTCCTTATTTCTTTTGCTAGTGTAGAGAGTGATAATTACTATTTGGAATACACTGATTGAATTTTATCTGTTGTGATGGTTGCACGTCAACTTTTCATCAAGATAAGTATGTGTAAATCAGTATCTTTCTTTACCTCATATATTTGATTTATCGCTATTGCTCTCTATTGCCATAACTTTTCCCATTTTTTTCTTTAATTTGTTATATTTTATTGTAAATTTTATATTGGTTTTCCCTTTTTTCCTGTATGTTTGGGTTTGGAATTTACCAATGACATTTAAGCGTGTAAATTTTACTCATTCCCACGTAATTTCTTTAAATTTTTATTTTGTTAGAAGAACTTTAAATTTTTAATCAAAAAATAAAGTTGGAGAAAAAAGAAACCATGGGCAGATGATGGGGTTTAAAATCATACAATTAGGAAAAAAAATTTCCTGGAAATTTGCCCATATGAAATTTTTTATTATCTCTACCCCAAGGAAAGAATAAAGTAAAAAAACAAGTTATATAGGCAACCCTTCATGAAAGGTGAATATTTGAGAGTCCATGCTTAAGGAAATTTAATTTTTTTTATCTTTTTTTTTCGGGAAAAAAAAAAAGGGAGAATAATGACGGTTAAGATGATATTAAGTAGGGGTTTGAAATGAACTTGAAATCATGATTTGAAATTATTTATTTAGGTGAAGGTTGTTTGAATTAAAATTTATGTTTAAAGTTTTCCCAAAAAAAGATTTGACACGTAATTGTACTTTTCCTCATAACCATGAAATCCACAAATTTGTAAATATTATCAGAACTTTCCAAAAATCTTTAAAAAAAAAAATAAAAAAATTACCCAACGAGCAAACAAGCTAAATTAATGATTAACGAAGGATTCTCGCAGTAGTACCAACTGGACTTTGGATGTGTTTTATAGAATGAAGAAAGTGAGTTGATAAAATATAAAAGAATGGTACAAGTTTTAAATTTTAGAAAGGTTAATATCACAAATTTGAAGTTGAAGTTCACTGTTGAAATTTAATTAGGAATTTGAAATCAGAATTTCAAGTTAAAGTTGAACTTTTTTTAAAAAAGTGATAAACACACAAATTTGAAATCAAAACCGAAATCATGATAGAAAACTCATATCCAAACAACCCCCCCGTTTGTTTGGTTAGAGTTATAAAATCGTGTTTTTAGCTTTAAATGAATTTATTTTTTACGTTTATTTTGTATAATTATGAATGACTGTTTCCATATATATTACATTTGCTTTTTTTATTAAAGGACTTATTTAATACTTATTATAGATTTATTTATTTTAAAAACTAATTTAAGGAGGGAAATTTTACCCCCTTTTAATATCTGAAGTGAATATGAGTCTTAATCAACTTGGGAAAAAAGGATATGGGAAAAGTATAAGGGAAAACTTTTTTTCCATTTCAGAGTATCTAGCCAATGTTGGGTTTTTTTTAAACCATCTGTTATATCTTGAGTGATGCCTCAGTGTATACAAGGTTTTTTGGAAGATTGGAAAGCTCAAATGGTACCAGATCCTGAAGCAGATATGGGGAAAAAATTTTTTTCTGTATCTTATGGACTTTATCGCTGAAGGAAAAATGTTCTTTAAACGGCATAGAAATCACATATCTAAATTAATAACGTCATCATAGTCTGTATTACTGGTGTAGAAATAACCCCTTGTGATTCGAAAAGTATATGGACATTATGGATTTGTTGGGAGGGAAAGGATAGTGGTGGTTTTTTTTGGTTAGATGTTTATCTGATACCAT